>NC_064641.1:415022226-415027226 GCF_023864345.2 Schistocerca serialis cubense | reverse complement strand
ACTCCTGGTGGTGCCCTTCCGTCAATTCCTTTAAGTTTCAGCTTTGCAACCATACTTCCCCCGGAACCCAAAAGCTTTGGTTTCCCGGAGGCTGCCCGCCGAGTCATCGGAGGAACTGCGGCGGATCGCTGGCTGGCATCGTTTATGGTTAGAACTAGGGCGGTATCTGATCGCCTTCGAACCTCTAACTTTCGTTCTTGATTAATGAAAACATACTTGGCAAATGCTTTCGCTTCTGTTTGTCTTGCGACGATCCAAGAATTTCACCTCTAACGTCGCAATACGATTGCCCCCGCCTGTCCCTATTAATCATTACCTCGGGTTCCGAAAACCAACAAAATAGAACCGAGGTCCTATTCCATTATTCCATGCACACAGTATTCAGGCGGGCTTGCCTGCTTTAAGCACTCTAATTTGTTCAAAGTAAACGTGCCGGCCCACCGAGACACTCAATAAAGAGCACCCTGGTAGGATTTCAACGGGGTCCGCCTCGGGACGCACGAGCACGCACGAGGCGGTCGCACGCCTTCGGCTCGCCCCACCGGCAGGACGTCCCACGATACATGCCAGTTAAACACCGACGGGCGGTGAACCAACAGCGTGGGACACAAATCCAACTACGAGCTTTTTAACCGCAACAACTTTAATATACGCTATTGGAGCTGGAATTACCGCGGCTGCTGGCACCAGACTTGCCCTCCAATAGATACTCGTTAAAGGATTTAAAGTGTACTCATTCCGATTACGGGGCCTCGGATGAGTCCCGTATCGTTATTTTTCGTCACTACCTCCCCGTGCCGGGAGTGGGTAATTTGCGCGCCTGCTGCCTTCCTTGGATGTGGTAGCCGTTTCTCAGGCTCCCTCTCCGGAATCGAACCCTGATTCCCCGTTACCCGTTACAACCATGGTAGGCGCAGAACCTACCATCGACAGTTGATAAGGCAGACATTTGAAAGATGCGTCGCCGGTACGAGGACCGTGCGATCAGCCCAAAGTTATTCAGAGTCACCAAGGCAAACGGACCGGACGAGCCGACCGATTGGTTTTGATCTAATAAAAGCGTCCCTTCCATCTCTGGTCGGGACTCTGTTTGCATGTATTAGCTCTAGAATTACCACAGTTATCCAAGTAACGTGGGTACGATCTAAGGAACCATAACTGATTTAATGAGCCATTCGCGGTTTCACCTTAATGCGGCTTGTACTGAGACATGCATGGCTTAATCTTTGAGACAAGCATATGACTACTGGCAGGATCAACCAGAGAGCTGCGTCAACTAGAGCTGAGCAGCCGGCCGCCCGGGAGTGTGTCCCGGGGGCCCGCGCGAACACGCAAGCGTCCGCTCAATTATTCTGCAAACAGGAGGAGGCTGAGCTCCCCTGCACAACACACCTCGAAACCCTCTCAGGTCCCGGCGGCGCGCAGCGCCGTCCTAAGTACTTGGTCGGGTTCGAGAGAGGCGCAATCGCCCGGAGTTAGGCGAGTAGACGCTTTAGGTGCGACCACCCGTGCTCCCAACTGAGCTTGCCGCTGCCGACAGAGGCCCGGGAGCGTGCTGTCGTGGCATTGCCGGCGGGAGACAACACGCGCCACCTACGGTGACCGGCAGCTCCAACGCCGGCGCCACAGAAGGACAAAAGCCCCACTTGGGTGCCGAAGCGAACTCTCCCAGCACAGCGCACGCGCCAACACGTCCGCACAGCTGCGATACAAACCACCTGCGAGAACCGCTGGGGCGACCGAGCAGCAGACGGCGTCGCGGCGCCGAGCGCCGGGCGGCGGCGCATCCTCAGCGCACAAAGTCCTCAATCGGACCAGCACACTGCAGATGGCCACCGCGCTTCGCACCGGGCCCGCGAGGACCTACTTTGGCCGCAAGGCGCCGCGAGCAGGGGGCGCCGGCGCGCAGCTGCGCCGCCTGCCGCGTCCGTCGGCCGGCGCGCCTGCCACTGGCCGCCCCCACCAGCCGGCTGTAGCGCGTGCGCCCACGCACCGCGCTGCCAGCACGCCGGGCGGCCCCCCCTCACCGGCCGGGGACGGTCCCACCCAGCCACCGCCGCGTATCGCCTCACACCCAGATCCCCTTTCACGTTCGTGGGCATGGTGGGTATCCCTGAAACAACCGGTTAATAGCTCGACCGATCGTCGCCAACACTGATTCACCTCTAGCGAGAACAACCGCACCACAACGGGTTACCAGTTGTTCATTTGCGTAACGTCACCAGCAAACGTACACGTCCATCGCCATTTGCAACGAGTATTGCATGCCTGTGTCAGGTGTCACAACACACTACGTCTGCCCACATAGACGCAACAACATGTGCACGCCTAGAGAACACGTGGAAGGTCGACCCCGTACGTATGCGGTGTCCATTGCGCGAACGACTGTCAGCCGGCCTCTGCAGCATGTCGCAGATGTGGAACACGGTGCAACATGCTATCACGGTGTGTGAGAAGAGACGACTACGTCCGAATACACGCTCCACTACATCAACAGACTGCTCATGCTGATCGCCATCCAGGGCGTCCGTTCCTCCCACACGTCTGTATGGCGTACCACACTGCAATCCAGCTCTTATAGGGAGACGACACGTAGCTGCGTGCACAATATTTGGACTGTATGGTCCGCCGTTGCTAGGCGCAGTCGTCATACGGCCACATGTGCCACGATGTATCATTCAGTACATACGGACCAATGTGCAGTACAGTTTGTGGGTTTTGCGTACATCGGCGGACAGGTGACAGGCCGTACCACAACGTAGGCTGAGTACGTCGGCATGCGAAGGGCGTTGAACATGCAAACTTCTCACCGACCAGCTTGCGAAGGCAGGGGGGAAGGGGGAGGGGCATGTACGTCCTGCTGCTATCCACATTACAGTGTATAGCAGGAGCATGTGGAAAGTCAGCAACACCTGCAAGGTGTTTAACATGACGCGATACACAGGGGACCGGGCAGTGCGAGTAGCGAACTATATTGCGAGGGTTGCGGTTAGGCAACACTACACTAATTTAACGAGTTGCATAACAATTACAGAGCAGGTTCAGCGACAACGTGCGTCAGGTTAAGGCGCAATATAGTTTTGGTTACGGCGCACTTTAGGTTAGGTTAAGGCATATTATAGGTTAGGTTAAGGCATATTATAGGTTAGGTTAAGGCATATTATAGGTTAGGTTAAGGCATATTATAGGTTAGGTTAAGGCATATTATAGGTTAGGTTAAGGCATATTATAGGTTAGGTTAAGGCATATTATAGGTTAGGTTAAGGCATATTATAGGTTAGGTTAAGGCATATTATAGGTTAGGTTAAGGCATATTATAGGTTAGGTTAAGGCATATTATAGGTTACGTTACGGCACAACATGGGTTACGTTACGGCACAACATGGGTTACGTTACGGCACAACATGGGTTACGTTACGGCACAACATGGGTTACGTTACGGCACAACATGGGTTACGTTACGGCACAACATGGGTTACGTTACGGCACAACATGGGTTACGTTACGGCACAACATGGGTTACGTTACGGCACAACATGGGTTACGTTACGGCACAACATGGGTTACGTTACGGCACAACATGGGTTACGTTACGGCACAACATGGGTTACGTTAAGGCACAAATTAGGTTAGGTTAAGGCACAAACTAGGTTAGGTTAAGGCACAAACTAGGTTAGGTTAAGGCACAACGTAGGTTAGGTTAAGGCACAACGTAGGTTAGGTTAAGGCACAACGTAGGTTAGGTTAAGGCACAACGTAGGTTAGGTTAAGGCACAACGTAGGTTAGGTTAAGGCACAAATTAGGTTAGGTTAAGGCACAAATTAGGTTAGGTTAAGGCACAAATTAGGTTAGGTTAAGGCACAAATTAGGTTAGGTTAAGGCACAAATTAGGTTAGGTTAAGGCACAAATTAGGTTAGGTTAAGGCACAAATTAGGTTAGGTTAAGGCACAAATTAGGTTAGGTTAAGGCACAAATTAGGTTAGGTTAAGGCACAAATTAGGTTAGGTTAAGGCACAACGTAGGTTAGGTTAAGGCACAACGTAGGTTAGGTTAAGGCACAACGTAGGTTAGGTTAAGGCACAACGTAGGTTAGGTTAAGGCACAACGTAGGTTAGGTTAAGGCACAACGTAGGTTAGGTTAAGGCACAACGTAGGTTAGGTTAAGGCACAACGTAGGTTAGGTTAAGGCACAACGTAGGTTAGGTTAAGGCACAACGTAGGTTAGGTTAAGGCACAACGTAGGTTAGGTTAAGGCACAACGTAGGTTAGGTTAAGGCACAAATTAGGTTAGGTTAAGGCACAAATTAGGTTAGGTTAAGGCACAAATTAGGTTAGGTTAAGGCACAAATTAGGTTAGGTTAAGGCACAAATTAGGTTAGGTTAAGGCACAAATTAGGTTAGGTTAAGGCACAAATTAGGTTAGGTTAAGGCACAAATTAGGTTAGGTTAAGGCACAACGTAGGTTAGGTTAAGGCACAACGTAGGTTAGGTTAAGGCACAACGTAGGTTAGGTTAAGGCACAACGTAGGTTAGGTTAAGGCACAACGTAGGTTAGGTTAAGGCACAACGTAGGTTAGGTTAAGGCACAACGTAGGTTAGGTTAAGGCACAACGTAGGTTAGGTTAAGGCACAACGTAGGTTAGGTTAAGGCACAACGTAGGTTAGGTTAAGGCACAACGTAGGTTAGGTTAAGGCACAACGTAGGTTAGGTTAAGGCACAACGTAGGTTAGGTTAAGGCACAACGTAGGTTAGGTTAAGGCACAACGTAGGTTAGGTTAAGGCACAACGTAGGTTAGGTTAAGGCACAACGTAGGTTAGGTTAAGGCACAACGTAGGTTAGGTTAAGGCACAACGTAGGTTAGGTTAAGGCACAACGTAGGTTAGGTTAAGGCACAACGTAGGTTAGGTTAAGGCACAACGTAGGTTAGGTTAAGGCACAACGTAGGTTAGGTTAAGGCACAACGTAGGTTAGGTTAAGGCACAACGTAGGTTAGGTT
>NC_064641.1:415014726-415017226 GCF_023864345.2 Schistocerca serialis cubense | reverse complement strand
TGCACCGTCGCAGGCTGGCCCTATCTTCTTCAGCGCCAGGAGACGGGACCGACGGAGGGTCGGACCCATCCATCGGCAAGATGGAATGCCGAGGCCCCCCTGGGCACCAGGAGCGTGGAAGTATCCCAGGGGGGTGTCCGCCGGAAGGCGGAACCATCTCCTGACGGCGGCCCGGATGGTGACGTCGGCCGACTTCAATGCACCCACCCGGGTGCGGCTGAGGGCCAGCCCGTGGTACAGGCCAGGGAGAAGTACGTTGGTGAGAGCGTGGAGGCGCTGTTGCGGCTTCAGCGGAGCTCGGGAGATGACGTCAAGCTGCTCCACCAGGTGGCGACGTGGATTGAAGACGCAGCGACCCGCCGTGGAAAATTGCAGCCCCAGGTACCGGAAGGTTTCACCCACACGCAGGGCAGGCATGGTGGTATTGCCTGCTGTGAAGGTGACATTGCTGTCCACCTTCACCTTCTTCTCGCGCCCTGACGCGACTAAGGCGAGGGTGAAACACTTCCGGGCGTTGATCTGCAGCCCCAGGTGGGCGAGGGCTGCGGTAGCTGCGTCGATGAGGGACTGCAAGCCCCTCGGGGTCGCTGCAAACAGCAAGACGTCATCTGCTTAAGAGAGTCATAGTTACTCCCGCCGTTTACCCGCGCTTGCTTGAATTTCTTCACGTTGACATTCAGAGCACTGGGCAGAAATCACATTGCGTCAACACCCGCTAGGGCCATCGCAATGCTTTGTTTTAATTAGACAGTCGGATTCCCCCAGTCCGTGCCAGTTCTGAGTTGATCGTTGAATGGCGGCCGAAGAGAATCCGCGCACCCGCGCGCCCCCGGTGGAGCACGCTAAGGCGGACGCGGCCTCGCAGCAAGGAAGATCCGTGGGAGGCCAAGGCACGGGACCGAGCTCGGATCCTGCACGCAGGTTGAAGCACCGGGGCGCGAACGCCGCGCAGGCGCGCGCATCCTGCACCGCCGGCCAGCACGAGGCCGACCAACGGCGAGAGCAGACCACGCCCGCGCTAAACGCCCGCACTTACCGGCACCCCTACGGCACTCACCTCGCCCAGGCCCGGCACGTTAGCGCTGACCCACTTCCCGACCAAGCCCGACACGGCCCGATCCTCAGAGCCAATCCTTATCCCGAAGTTACGGATCCAATTTGCCGACTTCCCTTACCTACATTATTCTATCGACTAGAGGCTCTTCACCTTGGAGACCTGCTGCGGATATGGGTACGAACCGGCGCGACACCTCCACGTGGCCCTCTCCCGGATTTTCAAGGTCCGAGGGGAAGATCGGGACACCGCCGCAACTGCGGTGCTCTTCGCGTTCCAAACCCTATCTCCCTGCTAGAGGATTCCAGGGAACTCGAACGCTCATGCAGAAAAGAAAACTCTTCCCCGATCTCCCGACGGCGTCTCCGGGTCCTTTTGGGTTACCCCGACGAGCATCTCTAAAAGAGGGGCCCGACTTGTATCGGTTCCGCTGCCGGGTTCCGGAATAGGAACCGGATTCCCTTTCGCCCAACGGGGGCCAGCACAAAGTGCATCATGCTATGACGGCCCCCATCAACATCGGATTTCTCCTAGGGCTTAGGATCGACTGACTCGTGTGCAACGGCTGTTCACACGAAACCCTTCTCCGCGTCAGCCCTCCAGGGCCTCGCTGGAGTATTTGCTACTACCACCAAGATCTGCACCGACGGCGGCTCCAGGCAGGCTCACGCCCAGACCCTTCTGCGCCCACCGCCGCGACCCTCCTACTCGTCAGGGCTTCGCGGCCGGCCGCAAGGACCGGCCATGACTGCCAGACTGACGGCCGAGTATAGGCACGACGCTTCAGCGCCATCCATTTTCAGGGCTAGTTGCTTCGGCAGGTGAGTTGTTACACACTCCTTAGCGGATTCCGACTTCCATGGCCACCGTCCTGCTGTCTTAAGCAACCAACGCCTTTCATGGTTTCCCATGAGCGTCGATTCGGGCGCCTTAACTCGGCGTTTGGTTCATCCCACAGCGCCAGTTCTGCTTACCAAAAGTGGCCCACTTGGCACTCCGATCCGAGTCGTTTGCTCGCGGCTTCAGCATATCAAGCAAGCCGGAGATCTCACCCATTTAAAGTTTGAGAATAGGTTGAGGTCGTTTCGGCCCCAAGGCCTCTAATCATTCGCTTTACCGGATGAGACTCGTACGAGCACCAGCTATCCTGAGGGAAACTTCGGAGGGAACCAGCTACTAGATGGTTCGATTAGTCTTTCGCCCCTATACCCAGCTCCGACGATCGATTTGCACGTCAGAATCGCTACGGACCTCCATCAGGGTTTCCCCTGACTTCGTCCTGGCCAGGCATAGTTCACCATCTTTCGGGTCCCAACGTGTACGCTCTAGGTGCGCCTCACCTCGCAATGAGGACGAGACGCCCCGGGAGTGCGGAGGCCGCCGCCCCGTGAAGGGCGGGGAAGCCCCATCCTCCCTCGGCCCGCGCAAGGCGAGACCTTCACTTTC
>NC_064641.1:415007226-415012226 GCF_023864345.2 Schistocerca serialis cubense | reverse complement strand
GATCGCCTTCGAACCTCTAACTTTCGTTCTTGATTAATGAAAACATACTTGGCAAATGCTTTCGCTTCTGTTCGTCTTGCGACGATCCAAGAATTTCACCTCTAACGTCGCAATACGAATGCCCCCGCCTGTCCCTATTAATCATTACCTCGGGTTCCGAAAACCAACAAAATAGAACCGAGGTCCTATTCCATTATTCCATGCACACAGTATTCAGGCGGGCTTGCCTGCTTTAAGCACTCTAATTTGTTCAAAGTAAACGTGCCGGCCCACCGAGACACTCAATAAAGAGCACCCTGGTAGGATTTCAACGGGGTCCGCCTCGGGACGCACGAGCACGCACGAGGCGGTCGCACGCCTTCGGCTCGCCCCACCAGCAGGACGTCCCACGATACATGCCAGTTAAACACCGACGGGCGGTGAACCAACAGCGTGGGACACAAATCCAACTACGAGCTTTTTAACCGCAACAACTTTAATATACGCTATTGGAGCTGGAATTACCGCGGCTGCTGGCACCAGACTTGCCCTCCAATAGATACTCGTTAAAGGATTTAAAGTGTACTCATTCCGATTACGGGGCCTCGGATGAGTCCCGTATCGTTATTTTTCGTCACTACCTCCCCGTGCCGGGAGTGGGTAATTTGCGCGCCTGCTGCCTTCCTTGGATGTGGTAGCCGTTTCTCAGGCTCCCTCTCCGGAATCGAACCCTGATTCCCCGTTACCCGTTACAACCATGGTAGGCGCAGAACCTACCATCGACAGTTGATAAGGCAGACATTTGAAAGATGCGTCGCCGGTACGAGGACCGTGCGATCAGCCCAAAGTTATTCAGAGTCACCAAGGCAAACGGACCGGACGAGCCGACCGATTGGTTTTGATCTAATAAAAGCGTCCCTTCCATCTCTGGTTGGGACTCTGTTTGCATGTATTAGCTCTAGAATTACCACAGTTATCCAAGTAACGTGGGTACGATCTAAGGAACCATAACTGATTTAATGAGCCATTCGCGGTTTCACCTTAATGCGGCTTGTACTGAGACATGCATGGCTTAATCTTTGAGACAAGCATATGACTACTGGCAGGATCAACCAGGGAGCTGCGTCAACTAGAGCTGAGCAGCCGGCCGCCCGGGAGTGTGTCCCGGGGGCCCGCGCGAACACGCAAGCGTCCGCTCAATTATTCTGCAAACAGGAGGAGGCTGAGCTCCCCTGCACAACACACCTCGAAACCCTCTCAGGTCCCGGCGGCGCGCAGCGCCGTCCTAAGTACTTGGTCGGGTTCGAGAGAGGCGCAATCGCCCGGAGTTAGGCGAGTAGACGCTTTAGGTGCGACCACCCGTGCTCCCAACTGAGCTTGCCGCTGCCGACAGAGGCCCGGGAGCGTGCTGTCGTGGCATTGCCGGCGGGAGACAACACGCGCCACCTACGGTGACCGGCAGCTCCAACGCCGGCGCCACAGAAGGACAAAAGCCCCACTTGGGTGCCGAAGCGAACTCTCCCAGCACAGCGCACGCGCCAACACGTCCGCACAGCTGCGATACAAACCACCTGCGAGAACCGCTGGGGCGACCGAGCAGCAGACGGCGTCGCGGCGCCGAGCGCCGGGCGGCGGCGCATCCTCAGCGCACAAAGTCCTCAATCGGACCAGCACACTGCAGATGGCCACCGCGCTTCGCACCGGGCCCGCGAGGACCTACTTTGGCCGCAAGGCGCCGCGAGCAGGGGGCGCCGGCGCGCAGCTGCGCCGCCTGCCGCGTCCGTCGGCCGGCGCGCCTGCCACTGGCCGCCCCCACCAGCCGGCTGTAGCGCGTGCGCCCACGCACCGCGCTGCCAGCACGCCGGGCGGCCCCCCCTCACCGGCCGGGGACGGTCCCACCCAGCCACCGCCGCGTATCGCCTCACACCCAGATCCCCTTTCACGTTCGTGGGCATGGTGGGTATCCCTGAAACAACCGGTTAATAGCTCGACCGATCGTCGCCAACACTGATTCACCTCTAGCGAGAACAACCGCACCACAACGGGTTACCAGTTGTTCATTTGCGTAACGTCACCAGCAAACGTACACGTCCATCGCCATTTGCAACGAGTATTGCATGCCTGTGTCAGGTGTCACAACACACTACGTCTGCCCACATAGACGCAACAACATGTGCACGCCTAGAGAACACGTGGAAGGTCGACCCCGTACGTATGCGGTGTCCATTGCGCGAACGACTGTCAGCCGGCCTCTGCAGCATGTCGCAGATGTGGAACACGGTGCAACATGCTATCACGGTGTGTGAGAAGAGACGACTACGTCCGAATACACGCTCCACTACATCAACAGACTGCTCATGCTGATCGCCATCCAGGGCGTCCGTTCCTCCCACACGTCTGTATGGCGTACCACACTGCAATCCAGCTCTTATAGGGAGACGACACGTAGCTGCGTGCACAATATTTGGACTGTATGGTCCGCCGTTGCTAGGCGCAGTCGTCATACGGCCACATGTGCCACGATGTATCATTCAGTACATACGGACCAATGTGCAGTACAGTTTGTGGGTTTTGCGTACATCGGCGGACAGGTGACAGGCCGTACCACAACGTAGGCTGAGTACGTCGGCATGCGAAGGGCGTTGAACATGCAAACTTCTCACCGACCAGCTTGCGAAGGCAGGGGGGAAGGGGGGGGGGGCATGTACGTCCTGCTGCTATCCACATTACAGTGTATAGCAGGAGCATGTGGAAAGTCAGCAACACCTGCAAGGTGTTTAACATGACGCGATACACAGGGGACCGGGCAGTGCGAGTAGCGAACTATATTGCGAGGGTTGCGGTTAGGCAACACTACACTAATTTAACGAGTTGCATAACAATTACAGAGCAGGTTCAGCGACAACGTGCGTCAGGTTAAGGCACAATATAGTTTTGGTTACGGCGCACTTTAGGTTAGGTTAAGGCATATTATAGGTTAGGTTAAGGCATATTATAGGTTAGGTTAAGGCATATTATAGGTTAGGTTAAGGCATATTATAGGTTAGGTTAAGGCATATTATAGGTTACGTTACGGCACAACATGGGTTACGTTACGGCACAACATGGGTTACGTTACGGCACAACATGGGTAACGTTACGGCACAACATGGGTTACGTTACGGCACAACATGGGTTACGTTACGGCACAACATGGGTTACGTTACGGCACAACATGGGTTACGTTACGGCACAACATGGGTTACGTTACGGCACAACATGGGTTACGTTACGGCACAACATGGGTTACGTTACGGCACAACATGGGTTACGTTACGGCACAACATGGGTTACGTTACGGCACAACATGGGTTACGTTACGGCACAACATGGGTTACGTTAAGGCACAAATTAGGTTAGGTTAAGGCACAAACTAGGTTAGGTTAAGGCACAAACTAGGTTAGGTTAAGGCACAACGTAGGTTAGGTTAAGGCACAACGTAGGTTAGGTTAAGGCACAACGTAGGTTAGGTTAAGGCACAACGTAGGTTAGGTTAAGGCACAACGTAGGTTAGGTTAAGGCACAACGTAGGTTAGGTTAAGGCACAAATTAGGTTAGGTTAAGGCACAAATTAGGTTAGGTTAAGGCACAAATTAGGTTAGGTTAAGGCACAAATTAGGTTAGGTTAAGGCACAAATTAGGTTAGGTTAAGGCACAAATTAGGTTAGGTTAAGGCACAAATTAGGTTAGGTTAAGGCACAAATTAGGTTAGGTTAAGGCACAAATTAGGTTAGGTTAAGGCACAACGTAGGTTAGGTTAAGGCACAACGTAGGTTAGGTTAAGGCACAACGTAGGTTAGGTTAAGGCACAACGTAGGTTAGGTTAAGGCACAACGTAGGTTAGGTTAAGGCACAACGTAGGTTAGGTTAAGGCACAACGTAGGTTAGGTTAAGGCACAACGTAGGTTAGGTTAAGGCACAATGTAGGTTAGGTTAAGGCACAACGTAGGTTAGGTTAAGGCACAACGTAGGTTAGGTTAAGGCACAACGTAGGTTAGGTTAAGGCACAACGTAGGTTAGGTTAAGGCACAACGTAGGTTAGGTTAAGGCACAACGTAGGTTAGGTTAAGGCACAACGTAGGTTAGGTTAAGGCACAACGTAGGTTAGGTTAAGGCACAAATTAGGTTAGGTTAAGGCACAAATTAGGTTAGGTTAAGGCACAAATTAGGTTAGGTTAAGGCACAAATTAGGTTAGGTTAAGGCACAAATTAGGTTAGGTTAAGGCACAAATTAGGTTAGGTTAAGGCACAAATTAGGTTAGGTTAAGGCACAAATTAGGTTAGGTTAAGGCACAACGTAGGTTAGGTTAAGGCACAACGTAGGTTAGGTTAAGGCACAACGTAGGTTAGGTTAAGGCACAACGTAGGTTAGGTTAAGGCACAACGTAGGTTAGGTTAAGGCACAACGTAGGTTAGGTTAAGGCACAACGTAGGTTAGGTTAAGGCACAACGTAGGTTAGGTTAAGGCACAACGTAGGTTAGGTTAAGGCACAACGTAGGTTAGGTTAAGGCACAACGTAGGTTAGGTTAAGGCACAACGTAGGTTAGGTTAAGGCACAACGTAGGTTAGGTTAAGGCACTACGTAGGTTAGGTTAAGGCACAACGTAGGTTAGGTTAAGGCACAACGTAGGTTAGGTTAAGGCACAACGTAGGTTAGGTTAAGGCACAACGTAGGTTAGGTTAAGGCACAACGTAGGTTAGGTTAAGGCACAACGTAGGTTAGGTTAAGCACAACGTAGGTTAGGTTAGGGCACAACGTAGGTTAGGTTAAGGCACAACGTAGGTTAGGTTAAGGCACAACGTAGGTTAGGTTAAGGCACAACGTAGGTTAGGTTAAGGCACAACGTAGGTTAGGTTAAGGCACAACGTAGGTTAGGTTAAGGCACATCGTAGGTTAGGTTAAGGCACAACGTAGGTTAGGTTAAGGCACAACGTAGGTTAGGTTAAGGCACAACGTAGGTTAGGTTAAGCACAACGTAGG
>NC_064641.1:414997226-415002226 GCF_023864345.2 Schistocerca serialis cubense | reverse complement strand
CGGGTCCCTATTTAACTTGCCTTTCAAGAGCATATATAGGGATTTTTGTGGTGCTATAGACATTTTAGTCTTTGTACACCAGTTGGTTATTAGATCAATAACCAGTCGTGATCGGTCCTCGATCACATTGCGAGTGTCACCTTCTACTAGAATTGCGAGATCATCCGCATAAGCAACGACTCCCAGAACTGCAGTCTCTCGCTGCAGGACGTTCAACAAAGGTTCCATGTTAATATCCCAGAAAATGGGACCACACACCGATCCCTGGGGACAACCACGGGATACTCTTTTAGATACGACGGCTCCAGGAGCCGTTATCTTAGCAGTCCTTCCATCACAGTAGGCCTCCAGACAGCCATACAGCAGCTGCGGGCACCCAATCTCTCGCAGGCGAGAGAAGAGTGCCGGCCACCACAGGTTGTCGAAGGCCCCCGAGATGTCTATCATTATGCCAAGTACATACTTTGATGTCGCAGAGTGAACAATTCGGCAAACCTCATTGATCGCATCCTGGGTGGAGCGACCCTTTCGGAATCCGAACTGCCTATCACTCATACCATACAGAGTTCGATGACTCTGGAGACGGTCAGCCAGCAACTTCTCAAATGCTTTGCCCATTACATCCAGCAGACAGATAGGCCGATAGGATTTCGGCACTGTTGGATCTTTATCAGGGCCTTTCCTGATAACTACAACTTCTGCAGTTTTCCACTTTAGTGGATAATAGCCCCTTTGTAAACAACTGTTGTAAATACGACTTAGTGCCGGGGCGACCAAGTGTGCGAGTCCCTGTAAGATCTCCACAGGGATCCCGTCAGGACCAGGCGCCTTCTTCCTTGCAAAGGTGTAGATGGTTGCTTCTACCTCCTCTGCTGAGAAAGGGCACACGTTTGTATCGTTAAGATACGGAATCGACAGCGCCTGACGTATGTCCCGCTGTTCGTGCGAGTCTTGGTCCTCAATGTCATCAGGCAATAATGTATCCAACAGCAACCTTGCTGTTTCTTCCCAATTCTTGGTCGTGTCTCCATCCCCAGCACGTAGCGTAGACAGAATCATGGGCGATCTTATTTTTTCTCGAACGATTTTGTAAGGAACTCCCCAAGGGTCTGTTCCCAGCTGATCGTTCACAAATTTTTCCCAGGATTGGCGCCTTGTAATGTCCAACTGATCCTTGTATCTCTGCTTCAGACGACGATAAATACGCAGGTGGTATTGTCGTTCGTCATGGGCAAAGCTCCTTTGGTAGTTGCTTCGCGCCCTTCTGACCGACCGTTTGAGCACAGTCAATTCAGGGGTCCATGGGGTGGACTCCCTGCAGATGTATCTCGCTATTCGAGGTACAGCCAGTGTGATAGCCGTTTGCACGGAGCTTACCAGCTCCTCCACAGCTTCATCAATATTACCTATGTCCTCTCCGAACTCGGGAGGACTGAACACCTGCACGAGTCGGTCCCAGTCTGTCCGAGCATAATTGAAGCGTTCCACCCATTCGCCTGGCACATCCGCGATGGTCGGCGCTATATCAAATGTTATACAGTTATGGTCACTGACAGTTAGATGTTCTCTTACTTGCCAGTTATGGACGTGGGGTGCTGCCCTCTCGCTTGCTAGTGTGACATCAATATTTGATGTTGCACCCGCCCTCCCTGAGTAGGTCGGGGGGTACCCAGGCAAGTTTAGCACATACATGTGCGTTTCCATTATCAAATCCACAAGCTCCGCACCCCTACCGTCCTGTACATCGCTGTGCCAGAGTGGGGACTTAGCATTAGCATCAAGAGCTACAATTATAGCCTGCCCGGCTAAAACTCTTAGTATCCAATTCAGCTGATCAAGATAAATCTTGATGTCATGTCTGAATTGGCAGTAGACGTTTACAACGTACATACTGTAAGACAGCAGATTTAGTTGTACAACTATAATATGCTCAGTACAGAACTGATTTAATATCGTAGTTTTAATAGTTTTATTCAATACTATAATTGCACTCATGGGGTTCCCACCTGAGGATACCACCTGTGCTGTTGCGGGAAAACCAGGGACTCGACCCGCACAGGAGTTCGGTTCTTGTATCAAAAGAATATCAACTCCTTCTTGTTCCGCTACCTTCCGTAGCTCATGTGCAACCATCTGGCTGCGCATGGCATTGACTTGTACCACTTTAAATATCGCCGTAATCTGTTCTTTGGACAAGTCTGTCTAAGAACATTCGGTGGGTTGGACAATCTTTAGGTCCACCACACTTGCGGCCTCGTCTCTTGCATGGTACACATACTGCCGCTTTGTCCTTATTAGGACAGCCATTCTTAATATGTCCAGAGAGGCCACAATGGCCGCATATGATATCAGGTTGCGTACAATACTTGTTTGTATGATTAATGTCCTGGCATTTAGTGCATCTCGGCACTGCCAGGTAATCTTTTATATTCAACGCAGAGTAGCCAACATACAACCGACCCACTCTCGTTAGTAATTTCCATAAACCTGGCGAGACTTCTACCACGTGGTGTACTGTCAGTTTCCCACGTGGTCCTACTTTAAAGCGTAACTTAAATTGTTCATCGAATTCTCCTCTTGACATGTTCACGTCAAAATTTTGCGTGTAAATTGCGTCTAGCAGATTGTCTGTTGTCATGTACGTAGGTACGTCATACAGACACATCAAAGGTCGACGCTTGCGAGGAGGTTCACACTTCACTTTATTGCTCAATTGTTCATTGCTTAAAATCTTTTGGCAGTCCTCTTGTGATGCCGTTTCTACTATGAGGACATTCTTTGCAGTGCGTACATTGTTTATCTTTATTTTATCCTTCTTAGGATCAATGCACTTCTCAAATGCTGACTTAACAGCCTTAATGTCATCACCAGGTTTAGGCTTAATGAACACTGTGGGAGCAACTTTCTTAATGTTGTCCTGTATGGTTTGTTTCGCTGTCGGTGCCTTGGCAACTGGGGCTCTAGCAACCGCAGCATAAGACCGGGCCGGTTGACCTCTAAGTCTTTCATTTTCTTTCTCTAATTCTGTTACCCTACCCTCTAACTGAGAGTGGGCAATTGCCCAGTTGGCCACAAAGTCCCTAATATGGTTTATAGCATAATTGCTTATCTTACCATTTTTAATGCTAGTATCCAGCAATCTCAGAAATTTCGAATGTCGCTCAGCGACAGACACATTCTCGAGGCTCGAAACTTCGCTAGTATCTAACGCATTAACACTCTCTTGATTTTCCGCCATTGTGATAATTAGAGAGTGTAAAAGTGGAGGCCCGTCTCTTGCCCCGGACCGGCCTCTCTGGCATGGGGGGAGGCTATATGCAGCTCGCTCACCGGTCCCGCCCCTTGACCAAGAGCTATCAGTAACTGAGCTGCCAGGTTTAGCACGCCGTGGGTACAGCGCACTAGTCCTCTTCAACAGCCACACCACCACAGTTTTCACCCGCTCCCTTATCGGCGAATGCCACCCACATTCCGGGAGAGCGGATTCACTCTCCGTCCTTCGCCCCCTACTGGGCCAGGTTCCCACCAAAGGCCAAAGACCCGGTCCTACTCAGGTGCCGGGCCGGTCCCCCAGACGTTCGGAGGTCTGGACCCATCTAACCTGACCGGGGACATGTCACCACGCCCCGGCTTGGCGGAGCATGCCTTGGGGTCCAAGACAAGGCGAGTGGCCTTCGCCGACTTGGGGCAGGATCCCACCACAGCGAATGCAGCTATCAGAACCAGTGTACGAGTTGTTCAGCACACTGTCGCGCCCCTACCCTTCAGTTGCCCGAAGGCTTAACAGCTCCACCTCAAGAAGGCAGGTAAGGGCACTTGAGAAGGAGAGGCTGTTTGAGACGCATCCTTCCCCATACTGCCTTTTACCAACCGAGAGCCCGCACAGCTTGAGGGCTCACAGTATGAGACAGCTGGAGCTAGTAGATAGGGACAGCGGGAATCTCGTTAATCCATTCATGCGCGTCACTAATTAGATGACGAGGCATTTGGCTATCAACAGCCGTCTTTATTCAAAATAATTTGAATAACACAAAATATATACATATATAATGCGTGGCAGGTGTTTGACGCCATGTCCGCCACCGAGGTGGGGACTTACAGGGCGTACCACAAGATACAAGTATAAAACTAACATACACATATACATATATATTAGTGCGGAAGAACAACAAAAAACAAAAACACAAAATAATGACACAAAGAAGGAAGAACAAAGACGGTTTATTCCTCCTGTGGATAGGCCCCAGGAGTCAAGGCGAAGAAAAATATCCAGCAGCCTAGCCGACGCCGACACGCTGCTTCGGGCTAGGAGCCGTCATACGCTCGAAAATCTTGTAACTTCTGCAGCAACTCTGTAGTGTTCTGGTGCTCAGCACCGCTAGTTCTCGGGGTCGGAAGCCTAAGGCGGCGAGATCCCTCGCCGACGCTGGAGACCATACACCCCTCCAGTTCAACGTCGCGGTGGACACAATCACCTCCTCAACGTCACGGTGCAGGTTGGAGATAGCACGCCGGATGGACGGCGTGTCGTAGTAGGCCGCCTTCTGGGAATGACACCAGTCGAGCCGGAGATGGTCTCCGACTATCTGGGCGTCGACCACGCGGGCGATGCCGTCTTTGACCGCCACCACGTCAGGCTTGCGGATGCCCTCAGGTGTTCGGAGGTGGGGCTCCACGGAGACATTGAAGCCCCTCTGCGCGAGTCCACGGGCGAGAGAGTCATAGTTACTCCCGCCGTTTACCCGCGCTTGCTTGAATTTCTTCACGTTGACATTCAGAGCACTGGGCAGAAATCACATTGCGTCAACACCCGCTAGGGCCATCGCAATGCTTTGTTTTAATTAGACAGTCGGATTCCCCCAGTCCGTGCCAGTTCTGAGTTGATCGTTGAATGGCGGCCGAAGAGAATCCGCGCACCCGCGCGCCCCCGGAGGAGCACGCTAAGGCGGACGCGGCCTCGCAGCAAGGAAGATCCGTAAGAGGCCAAGGCACGGGACCGA
>NC_064641.1:414977226-414992226 GCF_023864345.2 Schistocerca serialis cubense | reverse complement strand
ATCTCTGGTCGGGACTCTGTTTTTTTTTTTTTTTTTTTTTTAAAAAAAAAAAAAAAATTTCTTTATTCAAATTATTTCATACATTGTAACCCACCACCTAATACATTAGTGGGTCTTAGATCTACATTACATTTAATTGATGTTAGCAGCATTGTTAACTTCTATTACTAGTGTTAGTGAACTTACTTGCTACAGGAAATGGGGAGTTAGTTTCTTGTTGGGTAGGATCTAGTTTTACTCTTAGCTAACTAATCTAAGGGCTACTTCCTGCAGCGTTACAGGCGTGCCAGTTGTTTTAATATAAACCTACTGAGTGGCCGTGCCCACTGAGCTAACCCCAGTGAGCATGCCCCTGGCACTGGGCTGGCCTTAAGAAAGTCGCTGCAGGTTCTTTTAGGGGTCTTCTATCTCCTATATGCTAAGTGATTAATTAGTTCTAAGTCACAATCGGTGCGCAGTTGTCAATTTCGGGTATTGGCGCTCCCTCCCCCTTGTTCCAGGGCATGGCGGATTCCTACCGTCACGGCGATTGGCCAGTCCACGCCCTGGCGGAATGGGATGGGTCGCCTTCAATTATGTCATGTTTGGTTGCTTATATATTTTCCCTGAGGTATTCTTGCAGGACTTTTGCTGACACCTCGCTGGCAAGGCGGTTTAATATGGTGAATGTAGTAGGGTCTCTAATTAACTGGTACGTGTTATTGTGAGGCAGCTGATTTCTTAATTCTCCGGCTACGTCATCAAAAACCGGACACTCATAGATCACGTGATCCGGAGTGCCCCACTCAGCTCCACAATCACACGAGGGGGTAGCCCTTTTCCCGAATCGGCAAAGATATGCCGGATACGGTCCATGCCCTGTGAGGAAGTGCACCAGTCCCTTGCTTGGTTGAAAATGCGGGAGTTGGAGGCGTTCTTTGATGTTGGGGAGCAGCTGGTAAGTCCTTCGGCCTGTTGTTTCTGTGTCCCAAAGTTCCTGCCATAGCTCTTCTCCTCTCCTCTTAATTGCAAACTTGTCCCCCACCCGCACTCCCATGATGGTCTCGGTCTTTTCTATATCTCCCCTCTTCACCCAGTACCAAGCTGCCTGCTCCCGGATTTTGATGTCCAGGGGACATACCCCCATGAGTGTTAGTAGTGCCCCTCCTGGAGATGTTCTGTACGCTCCGATGGAGCGCAGAAGCATGTTACGTTGCACCCTCCTCACAGACATAGCGGGCACGACCCTCGTGAGCCTGTGTGCCCACACTCCGGATCCGTAACCCACGATGGAAACGAGAATGGTGTTATGGTACAATTTTATGAGTTCTGGTGGAAGGTGAAACCTACGGTGTCCTATCATGATGAGATTATTTAGTGCTTCAAGTGATCTTTGTGTAACTGTTTCGATGTGTTTGGCAAAGTTCCACCTTTCATCAATTGTTACTCCAAGGTATCGGGCCTCTCGACGCCGAATCACTGGTGAGCCCTCAATTCTTACCGTTGGATTCCTGGCCAATTGGCCTTTTAATAACAAGTATGTTGACTTGCTAGGCGCAATAGTCATTTTTGTGTTTTGGCACCACTGTGTAAGAATTGCTAATGTCCTATTAATTTTAGGTTCGAGGTCCTCGCGACTTCGGCCGCCAACCAGCAGAAGGAGGTCGTCAGCGTAAGCTATCGCCTCTAGCACATCCACACTATTTTCCAAGCTCTCCAGGAGAGGCTCCATATTGATATCCCAAAAGAGTGGCCCCAGGACAGAGCCCTGTGGACACCCCTTCGTGATTTTCTTACCAATTCGCTCGCTAGGGGACGATAGCCAGACCTCTCTTTCCATACAATAGCTCCTAAGACAGCCGTATAGCGGCCCTGGACACTCCTTCTCCCGCAAGCAGGAGAAGAGCGAAGGCCACCACAGGTTATCAAAGGCGCCACTGATGTCCACCATGATGCCAACTATGTACTTGTGCGGAGACGACCCACAGACCTCGGATGCGAGGGCAATTGCGTCACACGCAGATCGCCCCTGCCGAAAACCGAATTGTCTGTCGCTCATCCCGCACAACATCCGGTGTGCTGTCAGTCTATCAGCTAGTAACCTCTCCAGCAATTTGCCTAACAGGTCCAACAGACAGATAGGTCTGTAAGATTTTGCTTCTGTAGGGTCTTTGTCCGGCCCTTTTTTGATAATTACAACATTGGCCTGTTTCCAGATTTTGGGGAATGTTCTGAGGCGCAGGGCCTCGTTGTAAATTCTTGCTAAAGGTGTCACCAGTTGAGGAGCGAGGTATTGCACCACCTCCGCGATGATGCCGTCTGGTCCTGGGGCCTTTCCTTTCTTTAGTAATTTTATATGGGCTGCCACTTCCTCTTCTGAAAAAGGGTACACCATGGTGTTATTCTCGTAGTCAGCCTGCATAGCCTGCCTAATTAGGCATTGTTCTTCTGTGTCCTCTTCCTCTTTATCGTCAGGGAGGAGGGAGTGGAGAAGGACCTCAGCAGTTTCCTGCCAAGATCCAGTCATCCGGTTCCCGTCCCTGATAGTGGAGAGCACCATTGGCGACCTGATTTTCTCTCTTACTATTTTGTAAGGAGTGCCCCAGGGATCCATAGCCAATTGGCTGTGCACATATTTCTTCCAGCTTTCCAGTCTGACAGTTCGCAGTTCCTTCTGGAACTGCTCTTTTGCTTCCCTGTATGTTCGTAGCCATGCTTGTTTTTCTTCCCAGACGACACTTCGCTGGTAATACCTCCTCGCCCTCCTGACAGACTGACGCATCTGCCCCAGTTCCGCTGACCATGGTGATGGAGAAGCCGCAACGGCTCTCCTCCTGGTTGGTACGGCGGCCTTGACTGCCCTGGTAAGAGCACCCACCAGATCTTCGGCGTGTTTGTCGATGTCGTCGTCATCATCTGGCCATGTCGGAGTGTCAAACTCTCTTGCGAGGCGCTCCCAATTGGTCTTGTTATAGTTTAGTTGTACTTCCCACCCTATGTCCCAGTGGCACTCCCGATCTGAAATTGTAAATGTGATCAAGTTGTGATCGCTGGTTGTTTCTCCATCAGTGACAATCCAATTTTGTATATTAGCAGCGATGTTGGTGGTCATCAACGTGATGTCGATATTAGTTCCATCTCCTCCCCCTCCTGTATAGGTGGGGGGATTTCCTGGTCTATTGGCAATGAGGAGTTGTAGGGAAATGATAGTCTCTTCCAGCTTGCCTCCTCTTTCATCTCGGGTGCCACTGTGCCACAGAGGGGATTTGGCGTTCGCGTCCGCCACCACAACTGCCTTTCTGCCCCTCAGCACCGTTGCCACCTGCGTGAGTTGGTCAAGGTAAACGTCAATGTCTGTACCGTATTGAAAATACATGTTTATTAAGTATATCACGCCAATTGGTGACTGAAGTTCGATGACATTGCAGTGATCGTCCGAAAGATGTGAGAGCACCGTTACTCGCAGTGCCTTGTTGGTTATTATGATGGTGGCTTTTGGGTCATCTCCGAAACTAACCACTTGCCAGTTCATGGCAGCAAAGGCTATATTCCCCGCAAGAGAGTATGGCTCCTGCAAACAGAGCACATCAAGGCTCCTCTCCTCCACCACTCTTCGAAGCTCCTGCATGACCAACCTACTATTATGTGCATTTAGCTGCCCTATCTGTATTTCTGTAATTATGGGAAATATGTGTGTACATATGATGCTGGGAAGGTTTTCGTCCAGTCGTAGGCTATTCTCCCATTGGATAGGACAGACTGACTGTATATTTCATCTAAGTTGAAGGTCTCATTCCTTCTCTCAAACACCTTCTTTACTAGGTCACGCAGGGCGCCAAAGTCGGTGGGGAGATTCATAGTCTTTAGTTGTACCCTATCAACAGCCTCCATGACCGAGAAGGTGACCTTACGCCCGTACCTATGTCCTACCCGCACTAGATGTCGCAGTGCCGTGGTCAGGACAGCCGGCTCCTCCAGGCGGGATAATTGTAAAGAATGTTCAAGGTTAGGATATATTCTGATCGGATCAACCACTGTTCTCACAGCTGTTGGTTGTCTCGAATCAGTACTAGCGTTGGTGTTATTAGTTATTTGTGTATTTGAACTTGTAATTGTGTTGACCTGCACCGGCAATTCCAGTACAGGACTCCCCTGAACGAATGCTGGTCGGCCCACCGCTACAGGACGCCTGACTTGAGTTGCCTGATTTTCTGGCGTACGTGATCCCCAGCAGTAGGGAGAGGGAGCTGCCGCTTGTTCTTGTGGATCCGTTTGGACACACGCATCCTTCATTCTCTTCCTACCATCTCTTCCTTCTGCAAGTGTTGCAAGGAACTGTTTAAACTGGGCTGCTCTTGCCGCGTCCCTTCTCCTCTTGCATGGGGATTTTCTTTTAGGCATCCTGGGTGCTGTAGTTGACTCAGCCATAGTCGGTTCTTGATATGAGCCTCTGCTCCAGCATCCTGTACGTTGGGCAGTTGCGACCAGAGGCATTACAGGTCTTTTTACCTCTTCTCATGCAGGGGATGCATATTGCAGATTTTGTGCAGTTTTTTCTAGTGTGATTTTCTTCTCCACACCTGGAGCAAGCCGACTTCCTTTCACAATATTTATGAACATGGTCTAGATCGCCGCAATTATGGCAGCGAGGTACCACCAAAAAGTCCCGCACATTGATGGCGTGAAAGCCAATGTAGATTCTACCCATTGAGGTTAATCTCTTCCACATTTGGCCAGAGACTTCTGCTACATGATGTACAACGTCTTTGTCTCTTGGCCCCGTTTTAAATTTAAGTTTGAATTCGTTTTTAAATTCATCAGTACTCATATCATCAAAATTCTGATTTCGTATTGTTTCCTGGAGTTCATTATCATCAAATGTTACTGGTATGTCATACATAATAACCAGAGGATTTCTCTTTCTTGGTGGCTCACATTTTACTGCTTTACATAGTTTCTGGTTGTTTAGTATTTTATTTCGGTCATCCTCCGTTGCCACGTCGACTATTACCACATTCTTTGTAGCTTTTACTTTATTTATTTTTATTTTATCTTTAGCAGGATTGATCGTTGTTGTGAAAATTTCCTGTACTTTCTTAGTGTCTTGACCGGGCAGTGGTCTCAAAAAGACAGCAGTATCCGGTCTTTGTGACACTTTTACTATGGTATCTCTTGTGGACTGGCTCTTAGGTGCCGCTTGAGCGACTACATTAGCCCATGATTTTGTTGGCTGCTTGCGCAGCCTTTCGTTTTCCTTCTGTAATTCTTCAACTCGCCCCTCGAGTTTCGCATGGGCGATAGCCCAGGAGGCGAGTTCATTTTTTAGGGTCAGGATCGCAGCCTGGCTTATTTTTCCGTTTTTTACATTGGCTTCCAGGTATTGCGTAATCCTGGCATGCCTCTCACTAATGCTTTCCTCGATCTGCCCCGTGCCCCCTGATGGGGAGGGAACAGTAAGCAAAGAAGCCCTCGAAGGCGCGCATGAATCGCTTGTCTCTGTCTCGGCCATGTTGTTGACAAGCGAAAAAAGGAGTTGGGAGCCCGTCTCTTGCCCCGGACCGGCTCCTCTGGCATGGGGGGGGACTCTTGCAGCTCGCCCACCGACCTCGCCCCTAGGTCAAGGGCACTCCAGAGCTGCAGGGTTCAGCGCGCCGTTGCCAGCGCACTGGTCCCCGTCGAAGGCCTCGTCGTCGACGATTTCACTCGACGCTCCTCGGCAAGTGCACCCCGCACTCCGGAGAGGCGGATGCACCCCTCGCCCTTCGCCGCCTACTAGCCCGAGTTTCCACCTGAAGGCCAAGGACCCACTCCTACTCAGGTGGTGGGTCGGTCCCCCAGTCGTTCGGCGGTCTGGGCCCATCTAACCTAGCCCAGGCGATGTCACCACCTCCTGGGTTTGGCAGAACACGCCCCGGTTACCCAGGGGCGCGGCGAAGCACCCTTGCCGACTCGCGCCGCGATCCCACGCCGACAAACGAGGTCGCCGGCATGCAGAGCACCTGCTGGTCTGTGCCCTGCGAACAGAAAGGGACTGGTGTTCGGTCCCTTGACACAGCTCCCCCTGTGCCACGCACCCTTCGCTTTCGCATCGGGTTGGGTCGCAGCTCTCCCTTTTGTCGCAAGGCAGAACGCCAAGCTTAACATCTGGCACCACTGGAAGGCGGAAAGAGCCACTTGGGAAGGAGAGGCTATGAGAGACGCTTCACTTCCCCTGCGAGGTCAGCCGCGGCACACCCGACTGGAAAGCGATACGCCCCAGTGCGAGCTTCCGTGCCCTACGGCGCGCCGGCAGCGGGCGGGCCCGCCCCGAAACGCGCCGTCAAACGACTGACCTCACGCCAGACCACCCGTGCTCCCAACTGAGCTTGCCGCTGCCGACAGAGGCCCGGGAGCGTGCTGTCGTGGCATTGCCGGCGGGAGACAACACGCGCCACCTACGGTGACCGGCAGCTCCAACGCCGGCGCCACAGAAGGACAAAAGCCCCACTTGGGTGCCGAAGCGGGACTCTGTTTGCATGTATTAGCTCTAGAATTACCACAGTTATCCAAGTAACGTGGGTACGATCTAAGGAACCATAACTGATTTAATGAGCCATTCGCGGTTTCACCTTAATGCGGCTTGTACTGAGACATGCATGGCTTAATCTTTGAGACAAGCATATGACTACTGGCAGGATCAACCAGGGAGCTGCGTCAACTAGAGCTGAGCAGCCGGCCGCCCGGGAGTGTGTCCCGGGGGCCCGCGCGAACACGCAAGCGTCCGCTCAATTATTCTGCAAACAGGAGGAGGCTGAGCTCCCCTGCACAACACACCTCGAAACCCTCTCAGGTCCCGGCGGCGCGCAGCGCCGTCCTAAGTACTTGGTCGGGTTCGAGAGAGGCGCAATCGCCCGGAGTTAGGCGAGTAGACGCTTTAGGTGCGACCACCCGTGCTCCCAACTGAGCTTGCCGCTGCCGACAGAGGCCCGGGAGCGTGCTGTCGTGGCATTGCCGGCGGGAGACAACACGCGCCACCTACGGTGACCGGCAGCTCCAACGCCGGCGCCACAGAAGGACAAAAGCCCCACTTGGGTGCCGAAGCGAACTCTCCCAGCACAGCGCACGCGCCAACACGTCCGCACAGCTGCGATACAAACCACCTGCGAGAACCGCTGGGGCGACCGAGCAGCAGACGGCGTCACGGCGCCGAGCGCCGGGCGGCGGCGCATCCTCAGCGCACAAAGTCCTCAATCGGACCAGCACACTGCAGATGGCCACCGCGCTTCGCACCGGGCCCGCGAGGACCTACTTTGGCCGCAAGGCGCCGCGAGCAGGGGGCGCCGGCGCGCAGCTGCGCCGCCTGCCGCGTCCGTCGGCCGGCGCGCCTGCCACTGGCCGCCCCCACCAGCCGGCTGTAGCGCGTGCGCCCACGCACCGCGCTGCCAGCACGCCGGGCGGCCCCCCCTCACCGGCCGGGGACGGTCCCACCCAGCCACCGCCGCGTATCGCCTCACACCCAGATCCCCCTTTCACGTTCGTGGGCATGGTGGGTATCCCTGAAACAACCGGTTAATAGCTCGACCGATCGTCGCCAACACTGATTCACCTCTAGCGAGAACAACCGCACCACAACGGGTTACCAGTTGTTCATTTGCGTAACGTCACCAGCAAACGTACACGTCCATCGCCATTTGCAACGAGTATTGCATGCCTGTGTCAGGTGTCACAACACACTACGTCTGCCCACATAGACGCAACAACATGTGCACGCCTAGAGAACACGTGGAAGGTCGACCCCGTACGTATGCGGTGTCCATTGCGCGAACGACTGTCAGCCGGCCTCTGCAGCATGTCGCAGATGTGGAACACGGTGCAACATGCTATCACGGTGTGTGAGAAGAGACGACTACGTCCGAATACACGCTCCACTACATCAACAGACTGCTCATGCTGATCGCCATCCAGGGCGTCCGTTCCTCCCACACGTCTGTATGGCGTACCACACTGCAATCCAGCTCTTATAGGGAGACGACACGTAGCTGCGTGCACAATATTTGGACTGTATGGTCCGCCGTTGCTAGGCGCAGTCGTCATACGGCCACATGTGCCACGATGTATCATTCAGTACATACGGACCAATGTGCAGTACAGTTTGTGGGTTTTGCGTACATCGGCGGACAGGTGACAGGCCGTACCACAACGTAGGCTGAGTACGTCGGCATGCGAAGGGCGTTGAACATGCAAACTTCTCACCGACCAGCTTGCGAAGGCAGGGGGGAAGGGGGGGAGGGCATGTACGTCCTGCTGCTATCCACATTACAGTGTATAGCAGGAGCATGTGGAAAGTCAGCAACACCTGCAAGGTGTTTAACATGACGCGATACACAGGGGACCGGGCAGTGCGAGTAGCGAACTATATTGCGAGGGTTGCGGTTAGGCAACACTACACTAATTTAACGAGTTGCATAACAATTACAGAGCAGGTTCAGCGACAACGTGCGTCAGGTTAAGGCGCAATATAGTTTTGGTTACGGCGCACTTTAGGTTAGGTTAAGGCATATTATAGGTTAGGTTAAGGCATATTATAGGTTAGGTTAAGGCATATTATAGGTTAGGTTAAGGCATATTATAGGTTAGGTTAAGGCATATTATAGGTTAGGTTAAGGCATATTATAGGTTAGGTTAAGGCATATTATAGGTTAGGTTAAGGCATATTATAGGTTAGGTTAAGGCATATTATAGGTTAGGTTAAGGCATATTATAGGTTAGGTTAAGGCATATTATAGGTTAGGTTAAGGCATATTATAGGTTACGTTACGGCACAACATGGGTTACGTTACGGCACAACATGGGTTACGTTACGGCACAACATGGGTTACGTTACGGCACAACATGGGTTACGTTACGGCACAACATGGGTTACGTTACGGCACAACATGGGTTACGTTACGGCACAACATGGGTTACGTTACGGCACAACATGGGTTACGTTACGGCACAACATGGGTTACGTTACGGCACAACATGGGTTACGTTACGGCACAACATGGGTTACGTTAAGGCACAAATTAGGTTAGGTTAAGGCACAAACTAGGTTAGGTTAAGGCACAAACTAGGTTAGGTTAAGGCACAACGTAGGTTAGGTTAAGGCACAACGTAGGTTAGGTTAAGGCACAACGTAGGTTAGGTTAAGGCACAACGTAGGTTAGGTTAAGGCACAACGTAGGTTAGGTTAAGGCACAACGTAGGTTAGGTTAAGGCACAAATTAGGTTAGGTTAAGGCACAAATTAGGTTAGGTTAAGGCACAAATTAGGTTAGGTTAAGGCACAAATTAGGTTAGGTTAAGGCACAAATTAGGTTAGGTTAAGGCACAAATTAGGTTAGGTTAAGGCACAAATTAGGTTAGGTTAAGGCACAAATTAGGTTAGGTTAAGGCACAACGTAGGTTAGGTTAAGGCACAACGTAGGTTAGGTTAAGGCACAACGTAGGTTAGGTTAAGGCACAACGTAGGTTAGGTTAAGGCACAACGTAGGTTAGGTTAAGGCACAACGTAGGTTAGGTTAAGGCACAACGTAGGTTAGGTTAAGGCACAACGTAGGTTAGGTTAAGGCACAACGTAGGTTAGGTTAAGGCACAACGTAGGTTAGGTTAAGGCACAACGTAGGTTAGGTTAAGGCACAACGTAGGTTAGGTTAAGGCACAACGTAGGTTAGGTTAAGGCACAACGTAGGTTAGGTTAAGGCACAACGTAGGTTAGGTTAAGGCACAAATTAGGTTAGGTTAAGGCACAAATTAGGTTAGGTTAAGGCACAAATTAGGTTAGGTTAAGGCACAAATTAGGTTAGGTTAAGGCACAAATTAGGTTAGGTTAAGGCACAAATTAGGTTAGGTTAAGGCACAAATTAGGTTAGGTTAAGGCACAAATTAGGTTAGGTTAAGGCACAACGTAGGTTAGGTTAAGGCACAACGTAGGTTAGGTTAAGGCACAACGTAGGTTAGGTTAAGGCACAACGTAGGTTAGGTTAAGGCACAACGTAGGTTAGGTTAAGGCACAACGTAGGTTAGGTTAAGGCACAACGTAGGTTAGGTTAAGGCACAACGTAGGTTAGGTTAAGGCACAACGTAGGTTAGGTTAAGGCACAACGTAGGTTAGGTTAAGCACAACGTAGGTTAGGTTAAGGCACAACGTAGGTTAGGTTAAGGCACAACGTAGGTTAGGTTAAGGCACAACGTAGGTTAGGTTAAGGCACAACGTAGGTTAGGTTAAGGCACAACGTAGGTTAGGTTAAGGCACAACGTAGGTTAGGTTAAGCACAACGTAGGTTAGGTTAAGGCACAACGTAGGTTAGGTTAAGGCACAACGTAGGTTAGGTTAAGGCACAACGTAGGTTAGGTTAAGGCACAACGTAGGTTAGGTTAAGGCACAACGTAGGTTAGGTTAAGGCACAACGTAGGTTAGGTTAAGGCACAACGTAGGTTAGGTTAAGGCACAACGTAGGTTAGGTTAAGGCACAACGTAGGTTAGGTTAAGCACAACGTAGGTTAGGTTAAGGTACAATATAGGTTAGGTTAAGGTACAATATAGGTTAGGTTAAGGTACGATATAGGTTAGGTTAAGGTACGATATAGGTTAGGTTAAGGTACAATATAGGTTAGGTTAAGGTACGATATAGGTTAGGTTAAGGTACAATATGGCGTAGGTTCAGATACACATTGTTGTAGGGAAAGGTGTATTGGGGGGGGGGGGGGGGCGGCGGCAGGTTCGTTGATAGTGATTATCGTAATTGGATGCCTGCGGTATTATCTGATTTGTCACGTCAGGATGCACTTTTGGCTCATGACAGGCGGCGCTCCAATTCCATGGTTGTGGCAGATCTGTGTCTTTCATTCCTGCCATTGAATGTGTGCTGTGACAGGAGGCAGTATTGTGATGTTGGGTGCACCCCTGTGTAGGACATGTGTGGGTGTTCGTGGCTTAGCTGAGCAATGTGCGGATGTCGGAAGGGTGGGATATTGTGTTTTCTGGGTGGACCTCCCGGTCTGGTAATGATAGTGTGGATTGTGTCATGTGGCGGAGAGGATGCACTGGATGTTCTTCCATGCTGGTGGTTAGATATTGTGTGTGTGCCTGTTACAGGCAGAGAGTAGTGTGTGATAAGAGAGTAGTGTGTGATAAGAGAGTAGTGTGTGATAAGAGTGTCTGGCTGACGTGTGGTTCTCATTGTGTGCAGAGTCTTTCAGCATGTATAGGGACGGTTGTATACATTGTATTCTGATGGCTCTGCATCTATTACTCATCAGTGCCGTGTATACGGTTACTCTGGTTCCAGTCGAAACTGTTCTATCTCTGTACATTAGTGACACTGCGGCTCCACTATGTTGCCGCCCCTGTCGGCCGTTTCCCCCAGTGTATGGCTAATGATTATCAGCAATCAGTCTATTAGTCAATACCGGTAGTGTGACGACGTCAAATGTCCGGGATGGGGGAAGCTACACCCTTCCCGTGGGTCAGGGCCTAGAAAGACTCTTCCCACCAGGAGACTCGGACTGTCGTTACTCTTCCGAGACATATATGTGCCCAGCGTTTTTTGCGACTGCGAGTGCAACGCCCACGGGTGCCGACATGGATGGGGCGCTTCCTAGCTGATGGCTCAGCATGAGAATCCGTACAGTGAGCAATGCGATCGCGTCTGTAGCTTGTACGTGGTACAGCTCGCAGCTCATGAATAGGGACATTTTTTTTTTTTTTTTTTTTTTTTTTTTTTTTTTTTTTTTTTTTTTTACATTTAACCACATTCGAAACCCACCGCCTTGATAACTATGGTGGGTTGTTAGCTTACTGACTTCAGTATGTCTGCAGCAAGTCATGGTCTCTTAGCCGTTGCAGATGCTCACAAATGGTTTGTTTGCGAGTAGCTGCACCGTTCCCGTCCCTAGCCACGTGGAGGCGGACCAGATCTGAGCTATTACATGCTGCATGCGTGGTTTGCTATTTCACTTACACAGTGTTATCATGTTAATGATATTTAATATAGAAAAAATAAAACTGAATAAAAAAAAAAAAATAACAAAAATATTAACGTATTGATTTATAAGAAGCAAATATACAATATAGAACTACGTAGGATATCAAGGAAATATGAAACATCGTGATTTACAAAAGAAAAGAAAAAATAAAAGCACTATTACTTCACACAAATAGAATCAGGAAGATATTTACATCTATGAGAGTTGCTTATAGGAATTGCTTTGAAATTATAGCTTGGAATCTTGGTTAAAAACAGAAAAGCACTGTTACTTTACACTGTTACACTGTTTACACTGTTACTTTACACAATTAGAATAAGGAAAATATTTACATCTATGAGAGTTGCTATAGGAGTTGCTTTGAGATTGTTGCTTAGAAGCTTGGTTAACACAATTACACAATTACACAATTACACAATTAGAATAAGGAAAATATTTACATCTATGAGTGTTGCTATAGGAGTTGCTTTGAGATTGTAGCTTAGAAGCTTGGTTAAAAACAGGGTCACATTCCTATTACAGACTACATTGTCTACTTCAGCAAGGGGCAGAGTCGCTGCCGTATTACAATTTGTTTACATACACCCTAGTCTCATTATATACTGTTTTAGAACATTTAATGTAATCCTTAATAATGTACTCATACTGGTATTAATCAAGGCCTGTCACACTCTCTTACGACTAATAAAACTGATAACATGTTAACATATAAATTTTGAGATTGGTTATTGCAGCTAGCTTTAAACAGTTACTAATATTTACACAAATTTACTGATAGTCATACAATTGGTCTTCTAATGGGTCCTGGCCCCATCTAGTTAAAGACTGCACTACAAAGATATAAAACATTTTCATAGATATAATACATAAAGGGGGGAATGTGGCTCTAGGTGGTGCAAGTATATGTAAGATATAAACATAAAGGTACTAAGCAGTACACTTATATACAACACCATACAATTGGTCTTCTAAAGGGTCCTGGCACCATCTAGTTAAAACTTCATTAAAAAGATATAAAACATTTTAATAGATATAATACGTAAAGGGGGGAATGTGGCTCTGGGTATTGCAAGTATACGTATGATATAAACACTAAGGTTCTAAGCAGTACACTTATCTACAACACCCATAACAGCTGGCACAGGCCCTTCAAAAGTAGCTACTTTGGAAATTATAGTTCCTGTTCTGGGCATTACAAAAATAAAACAAATTTACTGATATTTATACAATCTTCCTTCTGTAGGGTCCTGCCACCATCTAGTTCAAATTGCATTTACAAGATGTACAAAGAAAATTAATGATACACAAACATAAAAGGCTATCTGCAGTACAATTGTGTTTAATGCTCATCACAGCAGGCACAGGCCCTTCAAGTACAGCTACTTTATGATATAGTACAATTACTAAGGGTGTAGTGGGTTTTTACGCCTTCAGACATTTCCAGATCTTTGTTTTGAGTCTCATTCAGTCCTTTCTAGTGTGGAGTTTTCCTATAGTTGACGAACCTTCATAATTAGTGCCAAGCTAGGTGCTTCAATTTAGTCTCATTCTAGGTCCATTTCACTTTGTGTATCACTTTCAGAATTAGTATCAGTACTTGTTTCTGTAGTGTAATTTAGGCCTTGTGTACAATGATGTCTCTGTCTCCTACCATTGGGATTCTGCCTTCTAAAAAGGTCATACATTTCTGTAGAGACCTTGTCTGTTATGTCATTGAGTGTGTTCCATGAGTCTTGGTTACGTATTTGTTGTTTTATATGTGTGTCATCTAGAACTTGCCGTACATGCGTAAGGGTGTTACACGTAAGTGCGACATGTTCAGGGGTCCCCAGGTCCCCACAGACACACATGTCACTCTCGGCTAATCCAACACGTGTTAAATGTACTGGATACGGCCCATGACCCGTTAAAAAGTGGACCATCCCACGGCTTGGGTCCACATGTGTTAGTCTCAGCCTCTCCTCAATATCTGGAAAAAAGGAATAGACACGACGCCCCTTATCTGAAGAGTCCCATTCCCTTTGCCATGTTACATTACGCCATTTTTTGAGTCCCAGTCTGTCCCTGATCTCTTCCCCAGTTATCTCCCGCACCTTATCTCCTCTTCGTTTTTGAAGCCAATAGGAGGCAGCCCTATATTTTATTGTGATGTCAATGGGGTAGATTCCCATGACCACACACAGGGCTTCCGCAGATGTCGTGCTGAAAGCGCCAGTCATTCTCAGTAGCGTACGTCTCTGTCCTCTTCTAATTAGAGTTTTATTGGTTTGCAACAATAATCGGTGTGCCCAGGTACTTGCTGCAAAACATGCTATGGCCTCAAAGATCGCTATGTGATATGTCCGTAGTAGCTTTAGTGGCAGTCTGTACTGCGTCGAGTTTAATCTGGCGAGCTTGTGCATGATTTTACTGGCTTTATCTATTGTTAGTTTCATGTGTTCGCTGAAATTTTGCTTCTCATCTAAGTGTAGGCCGAGGTAGCGCGTAACTTGTTTTCTCTGTATGTTAACATCGTTTAGTTTCAGAATCGGATTTCTCTGCAGCACTCCTTTGAGTAATATGTAAACTGTTTTATTTGCAGCAATATGAAGTCTGTTTTTCTTACACCAACCGTCGATTTTCATGAGGAGTTGCGTGCCGTTCTGTTCCAGTGCGGCTCGTGAGTTCGCCGACGTCAGAAGTAGAAGATCGTCAGCATAAGCCACCACCCCTCTTACACGGTGATCTTGGGCCATAATATCCAAGAGGGGCTCAAAGACGATGTCCCAAAAAATCGGGCCACATATCGAGCCTTGTGGGCAGCCTTTACTAATACGTCTCACTACCTTTCTTGTGCCTCCTCTCCAGGGAACAGGACAGCGGGAATGTCGCATATTGGAAATATCTCTTCATGAAACGCATGTTATAGGTGTGGATTGCACCTTACGAGTGCGGGAAACGTCCGCCGTTCATCCGCTGGCGATGCGAGTTTGGCGGTTGGGGTGGGGCACGAACGGGTGCAGGTGGTGTGATT
>NC_064641.1:414962226-414972226 GCF_023864345.2 Schistocerca serialis cubense | reverse complement strand
GCAAGCCGCGCACGCAACGTGCACGCGACCTGCGGAAGGCGTCCTGTGTCCGCGCGAACTCCCAGCGGCGCCGCTTGCGCTTCTGCAGCGGCGGGGCGGCAGGCGGCCGCTTGGATGATTGGCGCGGCCGCTGTGCCCTGGTGATCGACCTCTCCCCCCTGGACCCGACCGACGCAAGGGCATCCGGGAGCATGCCCAGGATGACATCGGGCGGCGTGCCCCGCCCCAGACCAATGACTCGATCCAGAGCAGAGAAACGCTGGGCGGAAGCAGGTAGCCCCGCCAGATGCTCCCAGATGGCGGCGTCAGTCGGCCCCTCCGGCGGCGGCCCGGTGGTGTCGGCCGCGAAGTCCTCGGCTGCGTCGACGGGCGGCGCAGCGGCCTCGCCCGCGTCAGGCAGCGAGCTCGCTGCTCCCCGGCGGGACGCCGGCTCTTCCCCCCGACCGATCTCAAGCGCCTCCATGAATTGGCGGACAAGCTGCTTGTGGGCAGCTTGCCGCCGTCGGCACTTGATTGCCTCAAGCGTTCGGTCGGGGAACATCCTAATAAGCTCTTGATTAACGAAGAAGAACCGGGCGTCCCTCTCAAGGAACAGTTCGGCCTCTGCCTTGGCGAGCGACAGGACTTCTTCCTCCGTCCACCTCGCGCGATGCCTCTCTGTCACGATCTCAGCGTTGGCGGCCGCAAGGTGTTGGCGGCGGCGATGGACCCCGAGACCGTTCTTCGTGGTAAAAGTGCGGTGGCACTCACTGCAAGCAAAGGGAGCTACACAAACTATCGCATTTTCGTTACGGCCGGTTGGCCGGATAGGTGCTGGGGTAGCTGGGGTGGCACCTTCAGCGGAAGGGCCACCATCTCTTGTTTCTTGTAGGCTGCCCCCAACTATAAAGGGATAATGCGAGGGGGGGCTGGTAACCCCCCCAAGCCCCTGGTGCGGTCTTCCACTCTGCGAAAATCAGCGGGCCCACGAGAAGGGGAGAAGACCGCAGGAGAGGAGAGGCTAAGAGGGCTAGGCCCATGTATTGCGCATCACTCTCCCTGTAACTATAACCCAAGGAAGGCACCTCGCAGCAGCAGCACGACTACATCAAGACCGCACTTCGAAAAGCCAAGTCCGGATGCAGCCACACCGCCGCCACTTGGCCACCTTAAGAGAGTCATAGTTACTCCCGCCGTTTACCCGCGCTTGCTTGAATTTCTTCACGTTGACATTCAGAGCACTGGGCAGAAATCACATTGCGTCAACACCCGCTAGGGCCATCGCAATGCTTTGTTTTAATTAGACAGTCGGATTCCCCCAGTCCGTGCCAGTTCTGAGTTGATCGTTGAATGGCGGCCGAAGAGAATCCGCGCACCCGCGCGCCCCCGGAGGAGCACGCTAAGGCGGACGCGGCCTCGCAGCAAGGAAGATCCGTGGGAGGCCAAGGCACGGGACCGAGCTCGGATCCTGCACGCAGGTTGAAGCACCGGGGCGCGAACGCCGCGCAGGCGCGCGCATCCTGCACCGCCGGCCAGCACGAGGCCGACCAACGGCGAGAGCAGACCACGCCCGCGCTAAACGCCCGCACTTACCGGCACCCCTACGGCACTCACCTCGCCCAGGCCCGGCACGTTAGCGCTGACCCACTTCCCGACCAAGCCCGACACGCCCCGATCCTCAGAGCCAATCCTTATCCCGAAGTTACGGATCCAATTTGCCGACTTCCCTTACCTACATTATTCTATCGACTAGAGGCTCTTCACCTTGGAGACCTGCTGCGGATATGGGTACGAACCGGCGCGACACCTCCACGTGGCCCTCTCCCGGATTTTCAAGGTCCGAGGGGAAGATCGGGACACCGCCGCAACTGCGGTGCTCTTCGCGTTCCAAACCCTATCTCCCTGCTAGAGGATTCCAGGGAACTCGAACGCTCATGCAGAAAAGAAAACTCTTCCCCGATCTCCCGACGGCGTCTCCGGGTCCTTTTGGGTTACCCCGACGAGCATCTCTAAAAGAGGGGCCCGACTTGTATCGGTTCCGCTGCCGGGTTCCGGAATAGGAACCGGATTCCCTTTCGCCCAACGGGGGCCAGCACAAAGTGCATCATGCTATGACGGCCCCCATCAACATCGGATTTCTCCTAGGGCTTAGGATCGACTGGCTCGTGTGCAACGGCTGTTCACACGAAACCCTTCTCCGCGTCAGCCCTCCAGGGCCTCGCTGGAGTATTTGCTACTACCACCAAGATCTGCACCGACGGCGGCTCCAGGCAGGCTCACGCCCAGACCCTTCTGCGCCCACCGCCGCGACCCTCCTACTCGTCAGGGCTTCGCGGCCGGCCGCAAGGACCGGCCATGACTGCCAGACTGACGGCCGAGTATAGGCACGACGCTTCAGCGCCATCCATTTTCAGGGCTAGTTGCTTCGGCAGGTGAGTTGTTACACACTCCTTAGCGGATTCCGACTTCCATGGCCACCGTCCTGCTGTCTTAAGCAACCAACGCCTTTCATGGTTTCCCATGAGCGTCGATTCGGGCGCCTTAACTCGGCGTTTGGTTCATCCCACAGCGCCAGTTCTGCTTACCAAAAGTGGCCCACTTGGCACTCCGATCCGAGTCGTTTGCTCGCGGCTTCAGCATATCAAGCAAGCCGGAGATCTCACCCATTTAAAGTTTGAGAATAGGTTGAGGTCGTTTCGGCCCCAAGGCCTCTAATCATTCGCTTTACCGGATGAGACTCGTACGAGCACCAGCTATCCTGAGGGAAACTTCGGAGGGAACCAGCTACTAGATGGTTCGATTAGTCTTTCGCCCCTATACCCAGCTCCGACGATCGATTTGCACGTCAGAATCGCTACGGACCTCCATCAGGGTTTCCCCTGACTTCGTCCTGGCCAGGCATAGTTCACCATCTTTCGGGTCCCAACGTGTACGCTCTAGGTGCGCCTCACCTCGCAATGAGGACGAGACGCCCCGGGAGTGCGGAGGCCGCCGCCCCGTGAAGGGCGGGGAAGCCCCATCCTCCCTCGGCCCGCGCAAGGCGAGACCTTCACTTTCATTACGCCTTTAGGTTTCGTACAGCCCAATGACTCGCGCACATGTTAGACTCCTTGGTCCGTGTTTCAAGACGGGTCGTGAAATTGTCCAAAGCTGAAGCGCCGCTGACGGGAGCGATTATTCCGCCCGAGAGCATCCCGAGCCAACAGCGGCGCGGGTCCGGGGCCGGGCCAGGTAGGTCCGTCATCCGGGAAGAACCGCGCGCGCTTGCCGGGAGCCCGAGCGCCCAAAGGGGCGAATCGACTCCTCCAGATATACCGCCGGGCAGCCAGCCAGGACACCGGGGCTCTGCCCAACAGACGCGAACCGAGGCCCGCGGAAGGACAGGCTGCGCACCCGGGCCGTAGGCCGGCACCCAGCGGGTCGCGACGTCCTACTAGGGGAGAAGTGCGGCCCACCGCACACCGGAACGGCCCCGCCCCGCGGCGAGTGGAAAGGCAACCGGACACGACCCCGCCGCGGATTGCTCCGCGCGGGCGGCCGGCCCCATCTGCCGAGGGCGGAGGCCAGTGGCCGGATGGGCGTGAATCTCACCCGTTCGACCTTTCGGACTTCTCACGTTTACCCCAGAACGGTTTCACGTACTTTTGAACTCTCTCTTCAAAGTTCTTTTCAACTTTCCCTCACGGTACTTGTTCGCTATCGGTCTCGTGGTCATATTTAGTCTCAGATGGAGTTTACCACCCACTTGGAGCTGCACTCTCAAGCAACCCGACTCGAAGGAGAGGTCCCGCCGACGCTCGCACCGGCCGCTACGGGCCTGGCACCCTCTACGGGCCGTGGCCTCATTCAAGTTGGACTTGGGCTCGGCGCGAGGCGTCGGGGTAGTGGACCCTCCCAAACACCACATGCCACGACAGGCGGCAGCCTGCGGGGTTCGGTGCTGGACTCTTCCCTGTTCGCTCGCCGCTACTGGGGGAATCCTTGTTAGTTTCTTTTCCTCCGCTTAGTAATATGCTTAAATTCAGCGGGTAGTCTCGCCTGCTCTGAGGTCGTTGTACGAGGTGTCGCACGCCACACCGCCAGCCGGCTGTGCACGCTACCGAGTAAGTACCGGTATGCGAACCGCCAGGCGACGGGCGCGCATCGCACGTTTAAGGAGACGCGGCCGGCCCCACAGGCGGCCACGACACTCCCAGGTCTGCGAAGCGGGGCAAACGCCGCGCGCTTCAGTATACGTAGCCGACCCTCAGCCAGACGTGGCCCGGGAACGGAATCCATGGACCGCAATGTGCGTTCGAAACGTCGATGTTCATGTGTCCTGCAGTTCACATGTCGACGCGCAATTTGCTGCGTTCTTCATCGACCCACGAGCCGAGTGATCCACCGTCCTGGGTGATCTTTTCATAGTTTCCACTATCTCTTTCAAGACAGTTGCATAGGCGGGACTGAGGCGTGTGGCGGCCCCTGTTCCAGCGTTCAGTGTCCAACGGCCTCACGGCCGATGGGCGTCGTACGGCTCCACACCGGAGCGGACAGGCACTCGGGCGAAAGTCATTCAAAACCGGCGCCAGGCGCCAGGTGCCGCAGGCCAGCCGCTCCAGCGCTTCAGCGCTCGTACCACACAACATTGCCGTTAGTTTTGAGACGAACGCGTGGTTCCGCACGCGGCGCACGGCTACTGCGAGCCGTACAGGTAGCGTGTTGCGCGACACGACACGCACATCGAAAGACATGCAGTCTAGTCGGTAATGATCCTTCCGCAGGTTCACCTACGGAAACCTTGTTACGACTTTTACTTCCTCTAAATGATCAAGTTTGGTCATCTTTCCGGTAGCATCGGCAACGACAGAGTCAATGCCGCGTACCAGTCCGAAGACCTCACTAAATCATTCAATCGGTAGTAGCGACGGGCGGTGTGTACAAAGGGCAGGGACGTAATCAACGCGAGCTTATGACTCGCGCTTACTGGGAATTCCTCGTTCATGGGGAACAATTGCAAGCCCCAATCCCTAGCACGAAGGAGGTTCAGCGGGTTACCCCGACCTTTCGGCCTAGGAAGACACGCTGATTCCTTCAGTGTAGCGCGCGTGCGGCCCAGAACATCTAAGGGCATCACAGACCTGTTATTGCTCAATCTCGTGCGGCTAGAAGCCGCCTGTCCCTCTAAGAAGAAAAGTAATCGCTGACAGCACGAAGGATGTCACGCGACTAGTTAGCAGGCTAGAGTCTCGTTCGTTATCGGAATTAACCAGACAAATCGCTCCACCAACTAAGAACGGCCATGCACCACCACCCACCGAATCAAGAAAGAGCTATCAATCTGTCAATCCTTCCGGTGTCCGGGCCTGGTGAGGTTTCCCGTGTTGAGTCAAATTAAGCCGCAGGCTCCACTCCTGGTGGTGCCCTTCCGTCAATTCCTTTAAGTTTCAGCTTTGCAACCATACTTCCCCCGGAACCCAAAAGCTTTGGTTTCCCGGAGGCTGCCCGCCGAGTCATCGGAGGAACTGCGGCGGATCGCTGGCTGGCATCGTTTATGGTTAGAACTAGGGCGGTATCTGATCGCCTTCGAACCTCTAACTTTCGTTCTTGATTAATGAAAACATACTTGGCAAATGCTTTCGCTTCTGTTCGTCTTGCGACGATCCAAGAATTTCACCTCTAACGTCGCAATACGAATGCCCCCGCCTGTCCCTATTAATCATTACCTCGGGTTCCGAAAACCAACAAAATAGAACCGAGGTCCTATTCCATTATTCCATGCACACAGTATTCAGGCGGGCTTGCCTGCTTTAAGCACTCTAATTTGTTCAAAGTAAACGTGCCGGCCCACCGAGACACTCAATAAAGAGCACCCTGGTAGGATTTCAACGGGGTCCGCCTCGGGACGCACGAGCACGCACGAGGCGGTCGCACGCCTTCGGCTCGCCCCACCGGCAGGACGTCCCACGATACATGCCAGTTAAACACCGACGGGCGGTGAACCAACAGCGTGGGACACAAATCCAACTACGAGCTTTTTAACCGCAACAACTTTAATATACGCTATTGGAGCTGGAATTACCGCGGCTGCTGGCACCAGACTTGCCCTCCAATAGATACTCGTTAAAGGATTTAAAGTGTACTCATTCCGATTACGGGGCCTCGGATGAGTCCCGTATCGTTATTTTTCGTCACTACCTCCCCGTGCCGGGAGTGGGTAATTTGCGCGCCTGCTGCCTTCCTTGGATGTGGTAGCCGTTTCTCAGGCTCCCTCTCCGGAATCGAACCCTGATTCCCCGTTACCCGTTACAACCATGGTAGGCGCAGAACCTACCATCGACAGTTGATAAGGCAGACATTTGAAAGATGCGTCGCCGGTACGAGGACCGTGCGATCAGCCCAAAGTTATTCAGAGTCACCAAGGCAAACGGACCGGACGAGCCGACCGATTGGTTTTGATCTAATAAAAGCGTCCCTTCCATCTCTGGTCGGGACTCTGTTTGCATGTCTTAGCTCTAGAATTACCACAGTTATCCAAGTAACGTGGGTACGATCTAAGGAACCATAACTGATTTAATGAGCCATTCGCGGTTTCACCTTAATGCGGCTTGTACTGAGACATGCATGGCTTAATCTTTGAGACAAGCATATGACTACTGGCAGTATCAACCAGGGAGCTGCGTCAACTAGAGCTGAGCAGCCGGCCGCCCGGGAGTGTGTCCCGGGGGCCCGCGCGAACACGCAAGCGTCCGCTCAATTATTCTGCAAACAGGAGGAGGCTGAGCTCCCCTGCACAACACACCTCGAAACCCTCTCAGGTCCCGGCGGCGCGCAGCGCCGTCCTAAGTACTTGGTCGGGTTCGAGAGAGGCGCAATCGCCCGGAGTTAGGCGAGTAGACGCTTTAGGTGCGACCACCCGTGCTCCCAACTGAGCTTGCCGCTGCCGACAGAGGCCCGGGAGCGTGCTGTCGTGGCATTGCCGGCGGGAGACAACACGCGCCACCTACGGTGACCGGCAGCTCCAACGCCGGCGCCACAGAAGGACAAAAGCCCCACTTGGGTGCCGAAGCGAACTCTCCCAGCACAGCGCACGCGCCAACACGTCCGCACAGCTGCGATACAAACCACCTGCGAGAACCGCTGGGGCGACCGAGCAGCAGACGGCGTCGCGGCGCCGAGCGCCGGGCGGCGGCGCATCCTCAGCGCACAAAGTCCTCAATCGGACCAGCACACTGCAGATGGCCACCGCGCTTCGCACCGGGCCCGCGAGGACCTACTTTGGCCGCAAGGCGCCGCGAGCAGGGGGCGCCGGCGCGCAGCTGCGCCGCCTGCCGCGTCCGTCGGCCGGCGCGCCTGCCACTGGCCGCCCCCACCAGCCGGCTGTAGCGCGTGCGCCCACGCACCGCGCTGCCAGCACGCCGGGCGGCCCCCCCTCACCGGCCGGGGACGGTCCCACCCAGCCACCGCCGCGTATCGCCTCACACCCAGATCCCCTTTCACGTTCGTGGGCATGGTGGGTATCCCTGAAACAACCGGTTAATAGCTCGACCGATCGTCGCCAACACTGATTCACCTCTAGCGAGAACAACCGCACCACAACGGGTTACCAGTTGTTCATTTGCGTAACGTCACCAGCAAACGTACACGTCCATCGCCATTTGCAACGAGTATTGCATGCCTGTGTCAGGTGTCACAACACACTACGTCTGCCCACATAGACGCAACAACATGTGCACGCCTAGAGAACACGTGGAAGGTCGACCCCGTACGTATGCGGTGTCCATTGCGCGAACGACTGTCAGCCGGCCTCTGCAGCATGTCGCAGATGTGGAACACGGTGCAACATGCTATCACGGTGTGTGAGAAGAGACGACTACGTCCGAATACACGCTCCACTACATCAACAGACTGCTCATGCTGATCGCCATCCAGGGCGTCCGTTCCTCCCACACGTCTGTATGGCGTACCACACTGCAATCCAGCTCTTATAGGGAGACGACACGTAGCTGCGTGCACAATATTTGGACTGTATGGTCCGCCGTTGCTAGGCGCAGTCGTCATACGGCCACATGTGCCACGATGTATCATTCAGTACATACGGACCAATGTGCAGTACAGTTTGTGGGTTTTGCGTACATCGGCGGACAGGTGACAGGCCGTACCACAACGTAGGCTGAGTACGTCGGCATGCGAAGGGCGTTGGACATGCAAACTTCTCACCGACCAGCTTGCGAAGGCAGGGGGGAAGGGGGGGGGGCATGTACGTCCTGCTGCTATCCACATTACAGTGTATAGCAGGAGCATGTGGAAAGTCAGCAACACCTGCAAGGTGTTTAACATGACGCGATACACAGGGGACCGGGCAGTGCGAGTAGCGAACTATATTGCGAGGGTTGCGGTTAGGCAACACTACACTAATTTAACGAGTTGCATAACAATTACAGAGCAGGTTCAGCGACAACGTGCGTCAGGTTAAGGCGCAATATAGTTTTGGTTACGGCGCACTTTAGGTTAGGTTAAGGCATATTATAGGTTAGGTTAAGGCATATTATAGGTTAGGTTAAGGCATATTATAGGTTAGGTTAAGGCATATTATAGGTTAGGTTAAGGCATATTATAGGTTAGGTTAAGGCATATTATAGGTTAGGTTAAGGCATATTATAGGTTAGGTTAAGGCATATTATAGGTTAGGTTAAGGCATATTATAGGTTAGGTTAAGGCATATTATAGGTTAGGTTAAGGCATATTATAGGTTACGTTACGGCACAACATGGGTTACGTTACGGCACAACATGGGTTACGTTACGGCACAACATGGGTTACGTTACGGCACAACATGGGTTACGTTACGGCACAACATGGGTTACGTTACGGCACAACATGGGTTACGTTACGGCACAACATGGGTTACGTTACGGCACAACATGGGTTACGTTACGGCACAACATGGGTTACGTTACGGCACAACATGGGTTACGTTACGGCACAACATGGGTTACGTTACGGCACAACATGGGTTACGTTAAGGCACAAATTAGGTTAGGTTAAGGCACAAACTAGGTTAGGTTAAGGCACAAACTAGGTTAGGTTAAGGCACAATGTAGGTTAGGTTAAGGCACAACGTAGGTTAGGTTAAGGCACAACGTAGGTTAGGTTAAGGCACAACGTAGGTTAGGTTAAGGCACAACGTAGGTTAGGTTAAGGCACAACGTAGGTTAGGTTAAGGCACAAATTAGGTTAGGTTAAGGCACAAATTAGGTTAGGTTAAGGCACAAATTAGGTTAGGTTAAGGCACAAATTAGGTTAGGTTAAGGCACAAATTAGGTTAGGTTAAGGCACAAATTAGGTTAGGTTAAGGCACAAATTAGGTTAGGTTAAGGCACAAATTAGGTTAGGTTAAGGCACAAATTAGGTTAGGTTAAGGCACAAATTAGGTTAGGTTAAGGCACAAATTAGGTTAGGTTAAGGCACAACGTAGGTTAGGTTAAGGCACAACGTAGGTTAGGTTAAGGCACAACGTAGGTTAGGTTAAGGCACAACGTAGGTTAGGTTAAGGCACAACGTAGGTTAGGTTAAGGCACAACGTAGGTTAGGTTAAGGCACAACGTAGGTTAGGTTAAGGCACAACGTAGGTTAGGTTAAGGCACAACGTAGGTTAGGTTAAGGCACAACGTAGGTTAGGTTAAGGCACAACGTAGGTTAGGTTAAGGCACAAATTAGGTTAGGTTAAGGCACAAATTAGGTTAGGTTAAGGCACAAATTAGGTTAGGTTAAGGCACAAATTAGGTTAGGTTAAGGCACAAATTAGGTTAGGTTAAGGCACAAATTAGGTTAGGTTAAGGCACAACGTAGGTTAGGTTAAGGCACAACGTAGGTTAGGTTAAGGCACAACGTAGGTTAGGTTAAGGCACAACGTAGGTTAGGTTAAGGCACAACGTAGGTTAGGTTAAGGCACAACGTAGGTTAGGTTAAGGCACAACGTAGGTTAGGTTAAGGCACAACGTAGGTTAGGTTAAGGCACAACGTAGGTTAGGTTAAGGCA
>NC_064641.1:414944726-414957226 GCF_023864345.2 Schistocerca serialis cubense | reverse complement strand
GTGTCACCTTCCCTCCCACGTAGCAGCCGTGCCCGAGTTGGTAAGGCATTAATCCGGACACGCAGGCATGAGATGTAGTCGCGGCCGGTTACGAACTGCCGCGTATTGGAGACCCAGCAGTGCTGCCCTGGTGTTCGGGCAGACTCGTGTAGCGCAGCGCCGTCGACCGACGAGTGCAGGCGGTCGGCCCAACACCGGCCCAACTGGTAACTGGACTTTATAACTTCCCCCTGCCATTGCAGGGCGTGGTCCAGTTGGTGAATTTCTCGCTGGATTAAGTCCTGGGAAGAATCGTCCACTGCCGCACCCAGTCCTTGCATCTTCGCCAGTCTTCTCCTGCGAAGAAGAGGGCCCAGCCAGCGGGCTGCAGGCACCCCCAAGCCCCCATGAGAGATGGGGGCGTGGAAGTAACCGACCGGCGTATCTGCTGGCAGGTGCAGCCAAGATCGAAGGGCTGCACGAACACAGACGTCAAGGGAAGAGAGGGCCCCAAGACGAGTCCTCCCCAGGGCGAGGCCATGGAAAATACCCGGGAGGATGACAGAACGAAGGGCAAAAAGCCGCTGCTGAGGTTTGAGTGGTGCACGCTTGATGATGTCCAACTGCTTCTCGACCTCCCGCCGGGGATGAAAAAGACTGCGTCCGCACGTGGAAAATTGCAGGCCTAGATACTTGAAAGTATCTCCCATCGCCAGTGCTGGGATGTTGTTCCCCCCAGCACGAAAGATGACAGTCTCGTCGACCTTGGTTTTCTTCTCCCGGCCTGATGAGACAAAGGCGAGAGAGAAACACTTCCGTGGGTTGACCTCGAGCCCGAGATCCCCCAGGGCCGACGTGGCGATGGTGAGAAGTTCCTGCAATCCATCACGAGTCTCGGCGAACAGCAGGAGGTCATCAGCGAATGCAGCCGCATTTATCCGCCGTCCAAGAATGCGTGCACCAATATGAGCAGGCAGACGAGACAAGAGAATGTCAATGGACATGTTGAAGAGAATAGGAGACAGCGGGTCACCCTGCCGGACACCCCTCGAAGGCCGCACTAGATCTGACGACTTCCCATCCGCGCAGATAACCGTCGATCCCGCCTCATAGCATCCCTGGATGTAGTCAACGAACTCGACCGGCAGACCATGGGCCCTTAGCACAGGACCAAGGGCACCGTGGGCAAGCGAGTCGAAGGCCTTTGACACATCCAGAGATGCCAAGTACAGCGAGCCGGCAGCTCGGCACGCCTGGGTCATAGCCAGATCGAGAAGAAAGGTGTTATGAAGCATCCCATCCTGAGGGATGAAAGCCCGCTGGCGACCGTCCAACACACAGTAGCGCATCAGGCGGCCAACCAGAACCTTGTGAAAGGCTCTGGTCAGCACCGAGCACACTGTGATCGGACGAAAGTCAGCAGGGGATGCTGCGGCGGTCTTCTTGGGCAGCAGGGTTGTTCTGGCCTGAAGGAGTCGGGATGGAAGGGAACGGGAAAGGAGGAGGAAATTAAGGATCTTGAGGAGAACCTCCCGGGGAAGGCGACGCAGTTGTGTCGGCGTGAGGCCGTCAGGACCTGCAGCAGAATTGCGAGGCGGGAGAGCAGCGGTGGCTTCTTCTGCAGAAATGGGAGCCCAGAGGTCACGGAAGGGCACCCTCTTCGAGAATGGCAGCAGCTCATCGGACAGACCCTCCCCACGCGGAGGTCGAGACCTGACACGTGGTGGAGAGAAGAGGTCTGTCCAAAACTCAATCAGCCCTGGGATGGATGGTGGCTGATGCAAGAGTGTGCCATCAAGAAGTCCGTTGATACAGCGTGCTCCGTTCTTCTTGAAAGCACGCTGAACCACCGCATACTCCCATCTCCTGCGTGCACGCTTCCGCTCTGGGGGCTATTGGGTCCGCACACTCGCAGCTTGGTGGATGGCTGGCTCCCTGCTGCCTACTTCGTCAAGAGCAGACAGCAACATAGCCTGGATTGTTTCACGGCTAGTGGTAGGACCCAGAGCCACGAGATCATCAAGCGAGCGGAATCGGCGGTCTGATTGGGGGAGTTCTGCTACAAATGACCAGATGGCTAGGTCAACATCTTCCCCACAAGGTGGAGACTGTGGCAAAGAATGACTGACTGCAGGCTCGCTAGGAGGACCCCAAGGGCCGCGATCCATGCCAGCAAGCTCGGTGACAAACTTCGCCACCATGTCTTTGTAGGGCTGCGCTCTACGCTGACATTTAATTGACTCCAGCGTACGCTCGGGGAAGGCCTTTGCAAGCTCCTGGTTTAAAAATCTGCAACCCTGGGTGGCAAGAGTCGCTTCTGCATGGGCCAGACGCAGGAGCTCTTCCTGGGACCACCTGGCCTTCTTCCTCTCGGTCTTGATCATAGTTACTCCCGCCGTTTACCCGCGCTTGCTTGAATTTCTTCACGTTGACATTCAGAGCACTGGGCAGAAATCACATTGCGTCAACACCCGCTAGGGCCATCGCAATGCTTTGTTTTAATTAGACAGTCGGATTCCCCCAGTCCGTGCCAGTTCTGAGTTGATCGTTGAATGGCGGCCGAAGAGAATCCGCGCACCCGCGCGCCCCCGGAGGAGCACGCTAAGGCGGACGCGGCCTCGCAGCAAGGAAGATCCGTGGGAGGCCAAGGCACGGGACCGAGCTCGGATCCTGCACGCAGGTTGAAGCACCGGGGCGCGAACGCCGCGCAGGCGCGCGCATCCTGCACCGCCGGCCAGCACGAGGCCGACCAACGGCGAGAGCAGACCACGCCCGCGCTAAACGCCCGCACTTACCGGCACCCCTACGGCACTCACCTCGCCCAGGCCCGGCACGTTAGCGCTGACCCACTTCCCGACCAAGCCCGACACGCCCCGATCCTCAGAGCCAATCCTTATCCCGAAGTTACGGATCCAATTTGCCGACTTCCCTTACCTACATTATTCTATCGACTAGAGGCTCTTCACCTTGGAGACCTGCTGCGGATATGGGTACGAACCGGCGCGACACCTCCACGTGGCCCTCTCCCGGATTTTCAAGGTCCGAGGGGAAGATCGGGACACCGCCGCAACTGCGGTGCTCTTCGCGTTCCAAACCCTATCTCCCTGCTAGAGGATTCCAGGGAACTCGAACGCTCATGCAGAAAAGAAAACTCTTCCCCGATCTCCCGACGGCGTCTCCGGGTCCTTTTGGGTTACCCCGACGAGCATCTCTAAAAGAGGGGCCCGACTTGTATCGGTTCCGCTGCCGGGTTCCGGAATAGGAACCGGATTCCCTTTCGCCCAACGGGGGCCAGCACAAAGTGCATCATGCTATGACGGCCCCCATCAACATCGGATTTCTCCTAGGGCTTAGGATCGACTGACTCGTGTGCAACGGCTGTTCACACGAAACCCTTCTCCGCGTCAGCCCTCCAGGGCCTCGCTGGAGTATTTGCTACTACCACCAAGATCTGCACCGACGGCGGCTCCAGGCAGGCTCACGCCCAGACCCTTCTGCGCCCACCGCCGCGACCCTCCTACTCGTCAGGGCTTCGCGGCCGGCCGCAAGGACCGGCCATGACTGCCAGACTGACGGCCGAGTATAGGCACGACGCTTCAGCGCCATCCATTTTCAGGGCTAGTTGCTTCGGCAGGTGAGTTGTTACACACTCCTTAGCGGATTCCGACTTCCATGGCCACCGTCCTGCTGTCTTAAGCAACCAACGCCTTTCATGGTTTCCCATGAGCGTCGATTCGGGCGCCTTAACTCGGCGTTTGGTTCATCCCACAGCGCCAGTTCTGCTTACCAAAAGTGGCCCACTTGGCACTCCGATCCGAGTCGTTTGCTCGCGGCTTCAGCATATCAAGCAAGCCGGAGATCTCACCCATTTAAAGTTTGAGAATAGGTTGAGGTCGTTTCGGCCCCAAGGCCTCTAATCATTCGCTTTACCGGATGAGACTCGTACGAGCACCAGCTATCCTGAGGGAAACTTCGGAGGGAACCAGCTACTAGATGGTTCGATTAGTCTTTCGCCCCTATACCCAGCTCCGACGATCGATTTGCACGTCAGAATCGCTACGGACCTCCATCAGGGTTTCCCCTGACTTCGTCCTGGCCAGGCATAGTTCACCATCTTTCGGGTCCCAACGTGTACGCTCTAGGTGCGCCTCACCTCGCAATGAGGACGAGACGCCCCGGGAGTGCGGAGGCCGCCGCCCCGTGAAGGGCGGGGAAGCCCCATCCTCCCTCGGCCCGCGCAAGGCGAGACCTTCACTTTCATTACGCCTTTAGGTTTCGTACAGCCCAATGACTCGCGCACATGTTAGACTCCTTGGTCCGTGTTTCAAGACGGGTCGTGAAATTGTCCAAAGCTGAAGCGCCGCTGACGGGAGCGATTATTCCGCCCGAGAGCATCCCGAGCCAACAGCGGCGCGGGTCCGGGGCCGGGCCAGGTAGGTCCGTCATCCGGGAAGAACCGCGCGCGCTTGCCGGGAGCCCGAGCGCCCAAAGGGGCGAATCGACTCCTCCAGATATACCGCCGGGCAGCCAGCCAGGACACCGGGGCTCTGCCCAACAGACGCGAACCGAGGCCCGCGGAAGGACAGGCTGCGCACCCGGGCCGTAGGCCGGCACCCAGCGGGTCGCGACGTCCTACTAGGGGAGAAGTGCGGCCCACCGCACACCGGAACGGCCCCGCCCCGCGGCGAGTGGAAAGGCAACCGGACACGACCCCGCCGCGGATTGCTCCGCGCGGGCGGCCGGCCCCATCTGCCGAGGGCGGAGGCCAGTGGCCGGATGGGCGTGAATCTCACCCGTTCGACCTTTCGGACTTCTCACGTTTACCCCAGAACGGTTTCACGTACTTTTGAACTCTCTCTTCAAAGTTCTTTTCAACTTTCCCTCACGGTACTTGTTCGCTATCGGTCTCGTGGTCATATTTAGTCTCAGATGGAGTTTACCACCCACTTGGAGCTGCACTCTCAAGCAACCCGACTCGAAGGAGAGGTCCCGCCGACGCTCGCACCGGCCGCTACGGGCCTGGCACCCTCTACGGGCCGTGGCCTCATTCAAGTTGGACTTGGGCTCGGCGCGAGGCGTCGGGGTAGTGGACCCTCCCAAACACCACATGCCACGACAGGCGGCAGCCTGCGGGGTTCGGTGCTGGACTCTTCCCTGTTCGCTCGCCGCTACTGGGGGAATCCTTGTTAGTTTCTTTTCCTCCGCTTAGTAATATGCTTAAATTCAGCGGGTAGTCTCGCCTGCTCTGAGGTCGTTGTACGAGGTGTCGCACGCCACACCGCCAGCCGGCTGTGCACGCTACCGAGTAAGTACCGGTATGCGAACCGCCAGGCGACGGGCGCGCATCGCACGTTTAAGGAGACGCGGCCGGCCCCACAGGCGGCCACGACACTCCCAGGTCTGCGAAGCGGGGCAAACGCCGCGCGCTTCAGTATACGTAGCCGACCCTCAGCCAGACGTGGCCCGGGAACGGAATCCATGGACCGCAATGTGCGTTCGAAACGTCGATGTTCATGTGTCCTGCAGTTCACATGTCGACGCGCAATTTGCTGCGTTCTTCATCGACCCACGAGCCGAGTGATCCACCGTCCTGGGTGATCTTTTCATAGTTTCCACTATCTCTTTCAAGACAGTTGCATAGGCGGGACTGAGGCGTGTGGCGGCCCCTGTTCCAGCGTTCAGTGTCCAACGGCCTCACGGCCGATGGGCGTCGTACGGCTCCACACCGGAGCGGACAGGCACTCGGGCGAAAGTCATTCAAAACCGGCGCCAGGCGCCAGGTGCCGCAGGCCAGCCGCTCCAGCGCTTCAGCGCTCGTACCACACAACATTGCCGTTAGTTTTGAGACGAACGCGTGGTTCCGCACGCGGCGCACGGCTACTGCGAGCCGTACAGGTAGCGTGTTGCGCGACACGACACGCACATCGAAAGACATGCAGTCTAGTCGGTAATGATCCTTCCGCAGGTTCACCTACGGAAACCTTGTTACGACTTTTACTTCCTCTAAATGATCAAGTTTGGTCATCTTTCCGGTAGCATCGGCAACGACAGAGTCAATGCCGCGTACCAGTCCGAAGACCTCACTAAATCATTCAATCGGTAGTAGCGACGGGCGGTGTGTACAAAGGGCAGGGACGTAATCAACGCGAGCTTATGACTCGCGCTTACTGGGAATTCCTCGTTCATGGGGAACAATTGCAAGCCCCAATCCCTAGCACGAAGGAGGTTCAGCGGGTTACCCCGACCTTTCGGCCTAGGAAGACACGCTGATTCCTTCAGTGTAGCGCGCGTGCGGCCCAGAACATCTAAGGGCATCACAGACCTGTTATTGCTCAATCTCGTGCGGCTAGAAGCCGCCTGTCCCTCTAAGAAGAAAAGTAATCGCTGACAGCACGAAGGATGTCACGCGACTAGTTAGCAGGCTAGAGTCTCGTTCGTTATCGGAATTAACCAGACAAATCGCTCCACCAACTAAGAACGGCCATGCACCACCACCCACCGAATCAAGAAAGAGCTATCAATCTGTCAATCCTTCCGGTGTCCGGGCCTGGTGAGGTTTCCCGTGTTGAGTCAAATTAAGCCGCAGGCTCCACTCCTGGTGGTGCCCTTCCGTCAATTCCTTTAAGTTTCAGCTTTGCAACCATACTTCCCCCGGAACCCAAAAGCTTTGGTTTCCCGGAGGCTGCCCGCCGAGTCATCGGAGGAACTGCGGCGGATCGCTGGCTGGCATCGTTTATGGTTAGAACTAGGGCGGTATCTGATCGCCTTCGAACCTCTAACTTTCGTTCTTGATTAATGAAAACATACTTGGCAAATGCTTTCGCTTCTGTTCGTCTTGCGACGATCCAAGAATTTCACCTCTAACGTCGCAATACGAATGCCCCCGCCTGTCCCTATTAATCATTACCTCGGGTTCCGAAAACCAACAAAATAGAACCGAGGTCCTATTCCATTATTCCATGCACACAGTATTCAGGCGGGCTTGCCTGCTTTAAGCACTCTAATTTGTTCAAAGTAAACGTGCCGGCCCACCGAGACACTCAATAAAGAGCACCCTGGTAGGATTTCAACGGGGTCCGCCTCGGGACGCACGAGCACGCACGAGGCGGTCGCACGCCTTCGGCTCGCCCCACCGGCAGGACGTCCCACGATACATGCCAGTTAAACACCGACGGGCGGTGAACCAACAGCGTGGGACACAAATCCAACTACGAGCTTTTTAACCGCAACAACTTTAATATACGCTATTGGAGCTGGAATTACCGCGGCTGCTGGCACCAGACTTGCCCTCCAATAGATACTCGTTAAAGGATTTAAAGTGTACTCATTCCGATTACGGGGCCTCGGATGAGTCCCGTATCGTTATTTTTCGTCACTACCTCCCCGTGCCGGGAGTGGGTAATTTGCGCGCCTGCTGCCTTCCTTGGATGTGGTAGCCGTTTCTCAGGCTCCCTCTCCGGAATCGAACCCTGATTCCCCGTTACCCGTTACAACCATGGTAGGCGCAGAACCTACCATCGACAGTTGATAAGGCAGACATTTGAAAGATGCGTCGCCGGTACGAGGACCGTGCGATCAGCCCAAAGTTATTCAGAGTCACCAAGGCAAACGGACCGGACGAGCCGACCGATTGGTTTTGATCTAATAAAAGCGTCCCTTCCATCTCTGGTCGGGACTCTGTTTGCATGTCTTAGCTCTAGAATTACCACAGTTATCCAAGTAACGTGGGTACGATCTAAGGAACCATAACTGATTTAATGAGCCATTCGCGGTTTCACCTTAATGCGGCTTGTACTGAGACATGCATGGCTTAATCTTTGAGACAAGCATATGACTACTGGCAGTATCAACCAGGGAGCTGCGTCAACTAGAGCTGAGCAGCCGGCCGCCCGTGAGTGTGTCCCGGGGGCCCGCGCGAACACGCAAGCGTCCGCTCAATTATTCTGCAAACAGGAGGAGGCTGAGCTCCCCTGCACAACACACCTCGAAACCCTCTCAGGTCCCGGCGGCGCGCAGCGCCGTCCTAAGTACTTGGTCGGGTTCGAGAGAGGCGCAATCGCCCGGAGTTAGGCGAGTAGACGCTTTAGGTGCGACCACCCGCGCTCCCAACTGAGCTTGCCGCTGCCGACAGAGGCCCGGGAGCGTGCTGTCGTGGCATTGCCGGCGGGAGACAACACGCGCCACCTACGGTGACCGGCAGCTCCAACGCCGGCGCCACAGAAGGACAAAAGCCCCACTTGGGTGCCGAAGCGAACTCTCCCAGCACAGCGCACGCGCCAACACGTCCGCACAGCTGCGATACAAACCACCTGCGAGAACCGCTGGGGCGACCGAGCAGCAGACGGCGTCGCGGCGCCGAGCGCCGGGCGGCGGCGCATCCTCAGCGCACAAAGTCCTCAATCGGACCAGCACACTGCAGATGGCCACCGCGCTTCGCACCGGGCCCGCGAGGACCTACTTTGGCCGCAAGGCGCCGCGAGCAGGGGGCGCCGGCGCGCAGCTGCGCCGCCTGCCGCGTCCGTCGGCCGGCGCGCCTGCCACTGGCCGCCCCCACCAGCCGGCTGTAGCGCGTGCGCCCACGCACCGCGCTGCCAGCACGCCGGGCGGCCCCCCCTCACCGGCCGGGGACGGTCCCACCCAGCCACCGCCGCGTATCGCCTCACACCCAGATCCCCTTTCACGTTCGTGGGCATGGTGGGTATCCCTGAAACAACCGGTTAATAGCTCGACCGATCGTCGCCAACACTGATTCACCTCTAGCGAGAACAACCGCACCACAACGGGTTACCAGTTGTTCATTTGCGTAACGTCACCAGCAAACGTACACGTCCATCGCCATTTGCAACGAGTATTGCATGCCTGTGTCAGGTGTCACAACACACTACGTCTGCCCACATAGACGCAACAACATGTGCACGCCTAGAGAACACGTGGAAGGTCGACCCCGTACGTATGCGGTGTCCATTGCGCGAACGACTGTCAGCCGGCCTCTGCAGCATGTCGCAGATGTGGAACACGGTGCAACATGCTATCACGGTGTGTGAGAAGAGACGACTACGTCCGAATACACGCTCCACTACATCAACAGACTGCTCATGCTGATCGCCATCCAGGGCGTCCGTTCCTCCCACACGTCTGTATGGCGTACCACACTGCAATCCAGCTCTTATAGGGAGACGACACGTAGCTGCGTGCACAATATTTGGACTGTATGGTCCGCCGTTGCTAGGCGCAGTCGTCATACGGCCACATGTGCCACGATGTATCATTCAGTACATACGGACCAATGTGCAGTACAGTTTGTGGGTTTTGCGTACATCGGCGGACAGGTGACAGGCCGTACCACAACGTAGGCTGAGTACGTCGGCATGCGAAGGGCGTTGAACATGCAAACTTCTCACCGACCAGCTTGCGAAGGCAGGGGGGAAGGGGGGGGGGGGCATGTACGTCCTGCTGCTATCCACATTACAGTGTATAGCAGGAGCATGTGGAAAGTCAGCAACACCTGCAAGGTGTTTAACATGACGCGATACACAGGGGACCGGGCAGTGCGAGTAGCGAACTATATTGCGAGGGTTGCGGTTAGGCAACACTACACTAATTTAACGAGTTGCATAACAATTACAGAGCAGGTTCAGCGACAACGTGCGTCAGGTTAAGGCGCAATATAGTTTTGGTTACGGCGCACTTTAGGTTAGGTTAAGGCATATTATAGGTTAGGTTAAGGCATATTATAGGTTAGGTTAAGGCATATTATAGGTTAGGTTAAGGCATATTATAGGTTAGGTTAAGGCATATTATAGGTTAGGTTAAGGCATATTATAGGTTAGGTTAAGGCATATTATAGGTTAGGTTAAGGCATATTATAGGTTAGGTTAAGGCATATTATAGGTTAGGTTAAGGCATATTATAGGTTAGGTTAAGGCATATTATAGGTTACGTTACGGCACAACATGGGTTACGTTACGGCACAACATGGGTTACGTTACGGCACAACATGGGTTACGTTACGGCACAACATGGGTTACATTACGGCACAACATGGGTTACGTTACGGCACAACATGGGTTACATTACGGCACAACATGGGTTACGTTACGGCACAACATGGGTTACGTTACGGCACAACATGGGTTACGTTACGGCACAACATGGGTTACGTTACGGCACAACATGGGTTACGTTACGGCACAACATGGGTTACGTTACGGCACAACATGGGTTACGTTACGGCACAACATGGGTTACGTTACGGCACAACATGGGTTACGTTAAGGCACAAATTAGGTTAGGTTAAGGCACAAACTAGGTTAGGTTAAGGCACAAACTAGGTTAGGTTAAGGCACAACGTAGGTTAGGTTAAGGCACAACGTAGGTTAGGTTAAGGCACAACGTAGGTTAGGTTAAGGCACAACGTAGGTTAGGTTAAGGCACAACGTAGGTTAGGTTAAGGCACAACGTAGGTTAGGTTAAGGCACAAATTAGGTTAGGTTAAGGCACAAATTAGGTTAGGTTAAGGCACAAATTAGGTTAGGTTAAGGCACAAATTAGGTTAGGTTAAGGCACAAATTAGGTTAGGTTAAGGCACAAATTAGGTTAGGTTAAGGCACAAATTAGGTTAGGTTAAGGCACAAATTAGGTTAGGTTAAGGCACAAATTAGGTTAGGTTAAGGCACAAATTAGGTTAGGTTAAGGCACAAATTAGGTTAGGTTAAGGCACAACGTAGGTTAGGTTAAGGCACAACGTAGGTTAGGTTAAGGCACAACGTAGGTTAGGTTAAGGCACAACGTAGGTTAGGTTAAGGCACAACGTAGGTTAGGTTAAGGCACAACGTAGGTTAGGTTAAGGCGCAACGTAGGTTAGGTTAAGGCACAACGTAGGTTAGGTTAAGGCACAACGTAGGTTAGGTTAAGGCACAACGTAGGTTAGGTTAAGGCACAACGTAGGTTAGGTTAAGGCACAACGTAGGTTAGGTTAAGGCACAACGTAGGTTAGGTTAAGGCACAACGTAGGTTAGGTTAAGGCACAACGTAGGTTAGGTTAAGGCACAACGTAGGTTAGGTTAAGGCACAACGTAGGTTAGGTTAAGGCACAAATTAGGTTAGGTTAAGGCACAAATTAGGTTAGGTTAAGGCACAAATTAGGTTAGGTTAAGGCACAAATTAGGTTAGGTTAAGGCACAAATTAGGTTAGGTTAAGGCACAAATTAGGTTAGGTTAAGGCACAAATTAGGTTAGGTTAAGGCACAACGTAGGTTAGGTTAAGGCACAACGTAGGTTAGGTTAAGGCACAACGTAGGTTAGGTTAAGGCACAACGTAGGTTAGGTTAAGGCACAACGTAGGTTAGGTTAAGGCACAACGTAGGTTAGGTTAAGGCACAACGTAGGTTAGGTTAAGGCACAACGTAGGTTAGGTTAAGGCACAACGTAGGTTAGGTTAAGGCACAACGTAGGTTAGGTTAAGGCACAACGTAGGTTAGGTTAAGGCACAACGTAGGTTAGGTTAAGGCACAACGTAGGTTAGGTTAAGGCACAACGTAGGTTAGGTTAAGGCACAACGTAGGTTAGGTTAAGGCACAACGTAGGTTAGGTTAAGGCACAACGTAGGTTAGGTTAAGGCACAACGTAGGTTAGGTTAAGGCACAACGTAGGTTAGGTTAAGCACAACGTAGGTTAGGTTAAGGCACAACGTAGGTTAGGTTAAGGCACAACGTAGGTTAGGTTAAGGCACAAAGTAGGTTAGGTTAAGGCACAACGTAGGTTAGGTTAAGGCACAACGTAGGTTAGGTTAAGGCACAACGTAGGTTAGGTTAAGGCACAACGTTGGTTAGGTTAAGGCACAACGTAGGTTAGGTTAAGGCACAACGTAGGTTAGGTTAAGGCACAACGTAGGTTAGGTTAAGCACAACGTAGGTTAGGTTAAGGCACAACGTAGGTTAGGTTAAGGTACAATATAGGTTAGGTTAAGGTACAATATAGGTTAGGTTAAGGTACGATATAGGTTAGGTTAAGGTACGATATAGGTTAGGTTAAGGTACAATATAGGTTAGGTTAAGGTACGATATAGGTTAGGTTAAGGTACAATATGGCGTAGGTTCAGATACACATTGTTGTAGGGAAAGGTGTATTGGGGGGGGGGCGGCGGCAGGTTCGTTGATAGTGATTATCGTAATTGGATGCCTGCGGTATTATCTGATTTGTCACGTCAGGATGCACTTTTGGCTCATGACAGGCGGCGCTCCAATTCCATGGTTGTGGCAGATCTGTGTCTTTCATTCCTGCCATTGAATGTGTGCTGTGACAGGAGGCAGTATTGTGATGTTGGGTGCACCCCTGTGTAGGACATGTGTGGGTGTTCGTGGCTTAGCTGAGCAATGTGCGGATGTCGGAAGGGTGGGATATTGTGTTTTCTGGGTGGACCTCCCGGTCTGGTAATGATAGTGTGGATTGTGTCATGTGGCGGAGAGGATGCACTGGATGTTCTTCCATGCTGGTGGTTAGATATTGTGTGTGTGCCTGTT
>NC_064641.1:414934726-414939726 GCF_023864345.2 Schistocerca serialis cubense | reverse complement strand
TACTTTGGACCATAACTTTCCGGTTTTTAAAGTAATCTGCCATTAAGTCATACAAGTTACGCGGGCACTGGATTGCTCTCAGACGCCTCATAACACTAGGCCACCATAAGTTATCAAAGGCCCCTGCTATATCTACAAATATTACTACCACATACTTCTCCTCACAATCCACACTACCCAACACTTGCCTAATAGCCATTTCTGTCGATGCGCCTTTTCGAAACCCAAACTGGTTGTGGGCCTTGATATTTGAATCATCATAGCGTTTTTCCAGACGACTGACTACCAACCTTTCCAAAATTTTCCCTAAGATAGACAGAAGGCATATTGGACGGTAGGATTTAGGCTCATCCCTAGGTTTGTCTATTGATTTCAGCAATATGCAGACATTTCCCTCCTTCCACGTATCTGGGACTCTTCTTTCCTGTAGACATTTATTGTATAAATCTGAGAGAAGATGGGGACTGGTGCGCCAAACTCTTTTTATAATAACGTCATCAATACCATCCGGACCTGTTGCCTTCCCTGATTTGCAAGCCTTTATTGCTGCCCCTATTTCTTCTAGTGTGAATTCTGGGTCAAGGTCCACATTGTCATAGTTGTTGTTGTCAGTTTTCACAGCTTGTTGGTCATCTGTGTCCTGTTCTGGGTTGTCATCAGGAAGCAGGTTCTGTAATAATGCCCGTACAGTCTCCTCCCAAGTCATTGTAGGAGTCTGGTCCTTTGTTTTTATATTACTCAGCACGTTTTCTGTCCCATGTTTTGGCCGAATTATCTTTCTCACTATGGCCCACGGATCATTCTGATCGCAGTCAGTGACCCATTTCTTCCAGGTCTCCTCTTTGGCCTTAGCAATTTCCTTATTGTAGTTGTTTTTCACTCTATTGTAGGTTTGTTTTGCTACTTCTATGTCTGGTGGATTATTATTTTTACGTGCTCGTTGCAGACTTCGTCGTGCTGAAATGGTGTCACGTCGCAGGTTAGCAAGTGTTGCATTCCACCATGGCACTGGATTCTGCACCTGTGTCCTCTTTCTCATTGATCGGCTACAGCTCTCGTGGATTGCTGCCTGTAGCCTTGTGACCATTTCATTAACTCCTACATTTTGGCTTTGTGGCCAGTGGGCTGTGGACCTGATGAGATGCTGGTCAAAGGCGGGCCACTTTGCGAAGCTCGTGTTGTAGGTGACAAGTTCCACAGTAGCTCTCGCTCTTTGAGGTACCACGAATTCATATGTTATTGCCCTGTGGTCACTTGACGTCCATTCTTCATGAACCATCCACTTGCACACCGCTTTAGTAGATAGGGACAGCGGGAATCTCGTTAATCCATTCATGCGCGTCACTAATTAGATGACGAGGCATTTGGCTATCAACAGCCGTCTTTATTCAAAATAATTTGAATAACACAAAATATATACATATATAATGCGTGGCAGGTGTTTGACGCCATGTCCGCCACCGAGGTGGGGACTTACAGGGCGTGCCACAAGATACAAGTATAAAACAAACATACACATATACATATATATTAGTGCAGAAGAGCAACAACAAAAACATAAAATAAAGACACAAAGAAGGAAGAACAAAGACGGTTTATTCCTCCTGTGGATAGGCCCCAGGAGTCAAGGCGAAGAAAAATATCCAGCAGCCTAGCCGACGCCGACACGCTGCTTCGGGCTAGGAGCCGTCATACGCTCGAAAATCTTGTACATTTTGCAGCAGCTCTGTAGTGTTCTGGTGCTCAGCACCGCCAGTTCTCGGGGTCGGAAGCCTAAGGCGGCGAGATCCCTCGCCGACGCTGGAGACCATACACCCCTCCAGTTCAACGTCGCGGTGGACACAATCACCTCCTCAACGTCACGGTGCAGGTTGGAGATGGCACGCCGGATGGACGGCGTGTCGTAGTAGGCCGCCTTCTGGGAGTGACACCAGTCGAGCCGGAGGTGGTCTCCGACTATCTGGGCGTCGACCACACGGGCGATGCCGTCTTTGACCGCCACCACGTCAGGCTTGCGGATGCCCTCAGGTGTTCGGAGGTGGGGCTCCACAGAGACATTGAAGCCCCTCTGCGCGAGTCCACGGGCGACATAACGCACTACAGCGTCATGGCGCTTGACCCGGGACCCGTGCGTCCTAAAGCAAGCCTGAAGTACGTGGTTGGCGGTCTCCACGGCCTGGCACCCCGCGCGGCATCTGGTGTCCGCCTCCCGCCCACGACTGCGCCGTGCCTTCGTAGGGAAGGCGTTGATGCGGGCGCGGAGGGCGTCGATGTATTCACGCCCAGATAGCAGGCGACTGGTGTCGGCGACCCACTGATGTTGGCCACTGACGGCGGCAGAAGATGACAGCGCCGCACCGTCAATGGCAATGTGTAGGCGCGCCGCCCACATTTCCCCAACCTGCGTTGACGATTTGAGGAGGTGGCCCTCCCACATTAGGTGGCGCTCCAGCACCTCGATCTCACGCTGCACCTCCTCCATGCCTGCACCGTCGCAGGCTGGCCCTATCTTCTTCAGCGCCAGGAGACGGGACCGACGGAGGGTTGGACCCATCCATCGGCAAGATGGAATGCCGAGGCCCCCCTGGGCAACAGGAGCGTGGAAGTATCCCAGGGGGGTGTCCGCCGGAAGGCGGAACCATCTCCTGACGGCGGCCCGGATGGTGACGTCGGCCGACTTCAATGCACCCACCCGGGTGCGGCTGAGGGCCAGCCCGTGGTACAGGCCAGGGAGAAGTACGTTGGTGAGAGCGTGGAGGCGCTGTTGCGGCTTCAGCGGAGCTCGGGAGATGACGTCAAGCTGCTCCACCAGGTGGCGACGTGGGTTGAAGACACAGCGACCCGCCGTGGAAAATTGCAGCCCCAGGTACCGGAAGGTTTCACCCACACGCAGGGCAGGCAAGGTGGTGTTGCCTGCTGTGAAGGTGACATTGCTGTCCACCTTCACCTTCTTCTCGCGCCCTGACGCGATTAAGGCGAGGGTGAGACACTTCCGGGCGTTGATCTGCAGCCCCAGGTGGGCGAGGGCTGCGGTAGCTGCGTCGATGAGGGACTGCAAGCCCCTCGGGGTCGCTGCAAACAGCAAGACGTCATCTGCAAAGGCCGCAGCGTTGACTCTGCGACCGAGGATCCGAGCTCCGATGTGGGAGGGCAGTTGGCCTAAAACGTAGTCCACCGCAAAGTTGAACAGGAGGGGGGAGAGGGGATCGCCCTGGCGAACGCCCCGTGCTGGCTGCACAGACACGCCCACGCCGGCGCCGTCCGCTATCACTGTCGTGCTGCCCTCGTAGCACCGCTCGACATACTCGACAAAGCAATCCGGTAGGCCATGCGCCTTCAGCACGGGGCGAAGGGCAGCATGATCCACCGAATCGAATGCCTTCGATACGTCGATCGATGCCACAAAGACAGAGCGGCAGGAGCGGACTGCGTCGGTGAGAGCAGTGTCCAAGATGAAAGTATTTTCCAACATCCCATCCCGAGGGATGAATGCCCGCTGACGTTCGTCCACAGCACAAGCGCGCATCAGGCGTGACGCGAGAACCTTGTGAAAGGTCCGCGCCAACACCGAGCAGACCGTAATGGGGCGAAAGTCAGCGGGGGATGTTGGTGCAGCCGTTTTCGGGAGAAGGGACGTCCGCGCGCGAAGCAGGCGTTCCGGAAGGGCGCGGGCCAGAAGGAAGAGATTCATCACTTTCACCAGGACTTCATGCGGTAGGCGCCGCAACTCCGCTGGGGTAAGGCCGTCAGGCCCAGCTGCTGATCCCCTGGGCGGCAACGCGGCGGCGACCTCCTCATGTGTGACCGGCCCCCATAGGCACTCAAGAGCGACAGGCTCCGAGTGCGGGAGGAGGCGGTCACGGATGAAGCCCGCAGTGGAGACGGGCTTCTTAGTGAAGAGGTCCGCCCAGAAGTCCAGCAGACCAGGGATGGCAGGTGGCGGCTGGAGCAGGGTGCCATCCAAGAGGCCGCGCACGCAACGTGCACGCGACCGTCGGAAGGCATCCTGCGTTCTTGCGTATTCCCAGCGGCGCCGCTTGCGCTTCTGCGTCGGCGGCGCGGCAGGCGGCCGCTTCGATGGTTGGCGCGGCCGCTGTGTCCTGGTGATCGATCTCTCCCCTCTGGACCCGACCGACGCAAGGGCATCCGGGAGCATGCCCAGGATGACATCGGGCGGCGTGCCCCGCCCCAGACCTATGACTCGATCCAGGGCAGAGAAACGCTGGGCGGAAGCAGGTAGCCCCGCCAGATGCTCCCAGATGGCGGCGTCAGTCGGCCCCTCCGGCGGCGGCCCGGTGGTGTCGGCCGCGAAGTCCTCGGCTGCGTCGACGGGCGGCGCAGCGGCCTCGCCCGCGTCAGGCGGCGGGCTCGCTGCTCCCCGGCGGGACGCCGGCTCTTCCCCCCGACCGATCTCAAGCGCCTCCATGAACTGGCGGACAAGCTGCTTGTGGGCAGCTTGCCGCCGTCGGCACTTGATTGCCTCAAGCGTTCGGTCGGGGAACATCCTGATGAGCTCTTGATTAACAAAGAAGAACCGGGCGTCCCTCTCAAGGAACAATTCGGCCTCCGCCTTGGCGAGCGACAGGACTTCTTCCTCCGTCCACCTCGCGCGATGCCTCTCCGTCACGATCTCCGCGTTGGCGGCCGCAAGATGTTGGCGGCGGCGATGGACCCCGAGACCATTCTTGGTGGTGAAGCTGCGGTGGCACTCACTACAGGCGTATACAGCTGCAAAAGGTACAAGATTTTCGGCACGGCCGGTTGGCCGGCTAGGTGCTGGGGGAGTTGGGGTGGCACCTTCAGCGGAAGGGCCACCACTTATTCTTTGATTACTGCCCCCAACTAACAAAGGGATAGTGCGAGGGGGGGCTGGTAACCCCCCCAAGCCCCTGGTGCGGTCTTCCACTCTGCGAAAATCAGCGGGCCCACGAGAAGGGGAGAAGACCGCAGGAGAGGAGAGGCTAAGAGGGCTAGGCCCATGTATTGCGCATCACTCTCCC
>NC_064641.1:414917226-414929726 GCF_023864345.2 Schistocerca serialis cubense | reverse complement strand
CCGCGGCTGCTGGCACCAGACTTGCCCTCCAATAGATACTCGTTAAAGGATTTAAAGTGTACTCATTCCGATTACGGGGCCTCGGATGAGTCCCGTATCGTTATTTTTCGTCACTACCTCCCCGTGCCGGGAGTGGGTAATTTGCGCGCCTGCTGCCTTCCTTGGATGTGGTAGCCGTTTCTCAGGCTCCCTCTCCGGAATCGAACCCTGATTCCCCGTTACCCGTTACAACCATGGTAGGCGCAGAACCTACCATCGACAGTTGATAAGGCAGACATTTGAAAGATGCGTCGCCGGTACGAGGACCGTGCGATCAGCCCAAAGTTATTCAGAGTCACCAAGGCAAACGGACCGGACGAGCCGACCGATTGGTTTTGATCTAATAAAAGCGTCCCTTCCATCTCTGGTCGAGACTCTGTTTTTTTTTTTTTTTTTTTTTTAAAAAAAAAAAAAAAATTCTTTATTATCTAAATCATTATAATGATACAAGTTTGACCCACTACCTTACTACATTAGTGGGTCCTATTAGTGATACATTTTTATTACATTTTTGCAGCTTAGTATACTTATTAGTGGGAGCTACAGTTAACATTAATAAACAATGGGCATCTAATCTACTTGTGTTGCTTATACTAATTCCTATTATTAATCTAATTTATACATATTTACTGCAGCGTTACATGCGTGCCAGTGAAGATATAAACCTACTTTTACTGCCCTGCTCTTCGAGCTAACCCCGAAGAGCATGCCCCTGGCACTGGGCGGGCCTCGATGTTTATTCGCTGCAGTCCCTATCTTAATTTCCTATGTCTAATTCCTACAAACTACTCTATCCTACGTCATGTCCGGTAAGTGTGTGTCGCAATCGGTTGTTGTTCCCTACTCCCCCTAGTCCTGCACGTGGCGGTTCCCAACTTAGGTAGTCGGCCAGTCCATGCACAGGCGGTATGGGAGCAGGGCTCTTGGACTCAGTTGGTGGTTATTGTCGCTCATTTTTTTAATGTATTTCTCCTAAGTAGTCGATTAATACTTTGCGTGATATCTCGTTTGCCAGGGTGTTCAAGGTCTGAAACGTTTCTTCTCGTCTAAGTAATTGGTATGTGTCTCGGTTGGGTAGTCTGTCTCGTAGTCCGTTGGCGATATCATTGAAGAGAGGACACTCATAGACCACGTGCTCAGGCGTGCCCTCCGGATCGCCACAGTCACACGCTGGTGTCGCCCTTTTCCCAAATCGACATAAATATGTCGGGTAGGGTCCATGGCCAGTGAGAAAGTGGATCAACCCTCGCGTGGGCTCAAAGTACTTCAGGCCAAGTCGCTCCCTCACCTCGGGTAGGAACTGGAAGGTTCTTCGTCCAGTCTCTTCTGCTTCCCAAAACTCCTGCCAGAGCTCTTCCCCTTTTGACCTTATCTCTCTTTTGTCCCTTAATCTGATACCCATGATCTCAGCAATTTTCTCATTATTTCCCCTCTTGGCCCAATACCAAGCCGCCTGTTCTCTAATCTTTATATCCAGGGGACAGAGCCCCATTATTATTAATAGGGCTCCCCCTGGAGATGTTCTATAGGCCCCTACGGATCTTAATATCATGCTTCTCTGAACCCTTCTCACTGCCATGGCGGGCACCACCCTCGTGAGCCTGTGCGCCCAGACTCCCGAGCCGTAGCCCACTACTGAGGTTAGAATACTATTATGGTAAAGTCTAATTAGGTGTGGAGGAAGATGAAATCTTTTGTGGCCTATGGAGATTAAGTTATTTAATATCTGAAGGGCTCTCTGGGTGACTGTTTCAATATGCTTCCCAAAATTCCACCTCTCATCAATGATAACTCCCAGGTAACGTGTCTCTCGTCGTCGGAGAACTGGTGAACCATCTATTCTGACAGTCGGGTTTCTAATAAGGTTTCCTTTTAGTAGTAAGTAGGTCGATTTACTAGGTGATATCGTCATTTTTGTCGATTGGCACCACTTCTGAAGTTTGTCTAGTGCTGTCTCTATTTTTGGTTCTATGTCTTCGCGGCTACGGCCGCCAACTAACAGGAGGAGGTCATCCGCGTAGGCTATCACCTCTAGCACCTCATTACTTTGTTGCAATTTATCTAGTAATGGCTCCATATGGATATCCCAGAAAAGGGGTCCTAAGACAGAGCCTTGGGGACATCCTTTGGTGATTACCTTTCCAACTCTTTCGCTAGACGATGATAACCAGACCTCCCGATCCTTACAATAGCTCCTCAGGCAACCATATAGCGGCCCTGGACACTCTTTCTCCCGCAAGCAGGAGAAGAGCGAAGGCCACCAAAGGTTGTCAAAGGCGCCACTGATATCCACCATGATGCCAACCACGTATTTATGCGGGGTCGAGCTACAGACCTCAGCCGCCAGAGCAATAGCATCAGATGCTGATCGCCCCGGCCTAAAACCGAACTGCCTGTCACTCACCCCGCACAACACTCGGTGTGCCGTCAATCTGTCAGCCAGCAGTTTCTCTAATATTTTACCAAATATGTCCAACAGGCAAATCGGCCTGTAAGATTTCACATTTGCTGGGTCCTTGTCTATTCCTTTCTTTATGATGATTACATTTGCTGTTTTCCATCTCTTCGGAAATTTCCTCTGTCGGAGACATTCGTTGTAAAGATGCGTTAATGGCGCAGTTAATTGTGGCGCCAGAAACTGCACCACCTCCGCCACAATGCCGTCCGGCCCAGGAGCTTTACCTTTTTTCAATGATCTTATATGAGCTGCCACCTCCTCCTCTGAAAGAGGGTAGACAGCCGTCTCATTACCGTATTCCTCCTGGTCTTCGTTTCTAAGTTGTTTCTGCCCTTCAGTTTCCCCTTCCGCATTGTCGTCAGGCAGCAGAGACTGGAGGAGGACCCCCGCAGTTTCCTGCCAGGACTCCGTCATCCTGTCTCCGTACCTGACCGTTGATAACTCCAGAGGAGAGCGGATTTTTTCCCTTACCAGCTTGTATGGGAGCCCCCATGGGTCCGTGACCAGCTGGTTAAGCACGAAATTCTCCCAACTTCGCATCCTAACTTCGCGTAGTTCCTTTTGGAACTTCTGCTTTTCCTCCCTGTGTAATATCTGCCATCTTTGGCGTTCTTGCCAGACGACACTGCGCTGGTAGTGCCTTCTTAACCTTCTGACAGATCGACGCAGTTCACCTAGTTCTGCAGTCCATGGTGACGGAGAGGCCGCCATGGCCCTCCTCCTTGTAGGTACGGCTGCCTTCACCGCTCTTGTCACTGCATTCACCAGCTCCTCTGTTCTTTGGTCAATGTCTATGTCTAGATACATGTCACCTTCAGGTAATGGAGGAATGTCACACTCCCTTGCTAGGCGCTCCCAGTCAGCTCTTCTATAATTTAGTTGCACCTCCCACCCCGTGGCCCAGCGGCACTCTCTTTCGCCCAAGGTAAAGGATATCAAGTTGTGATCACTTGTGGTGGCATTCTCTAGGACTCTCCAATTTTGAATAGAGTTAACCAAATTTGGTGTTATGAGGGTCACATCAATATTTGTGCCCTGTCCTCCCCCTGCAGCATATGTAGGAGGATTTCCAGGCCTGTTAGCCACCACAAGTTGTGATGCCATTATAAGTTCCTCAACTTTTTCACCGTTAGCATCCCTTGTGCCACTGTACCACAGGGGGGATTTTGCATTAATGTCGGCTGTTACTACTACTTTTCTTCCCTGCAACGCCGTGGTGACTCTAGCCAGGTGGTCAATATAAAGTTCTATATTATCCCCATATTGAAAATACATGTTTATGAGGATTATTGTTCCCATGGGGGTTTGAAGCTCCACGACGTTGCAGTGGCTAGTTGCGAATTGTGATAATGTGGTAACTCTGAAGAGCTTATTTGTGATTATAATCACCGCCTTCGGGTTATCTCCCGTGCTGACCATTTGCCAGCCTGCAGCGGCAAAAGCTATCTTTCCAGCCAGGGAGTATGGCTCCTGTAGACAGAGTACATCTAGTCTCCTCTCTTCCACCTCCCTCCGGAGCTCCTGCATGACGAGTCTGCTATTATGACTGTTAAGTTGTCCAATGGTAATTTTAGTCATTAAGGGTAATATGTATGTATTCGGTCATGTGGCCAAGTCTTGCTCCAGTCGAAAGCAATCCGTCCGTGTGCTATTACTGATTGCTGGTAAATTTCGTTAAGGTCAAATTTCTCACCTCGTCTGTCGAAAACTTTCTTGAGCAGATCACGCAAGGCTCCGAAGTCGGTGGGGAGATTCACTGATTTTAGCTGGATTCTGTCAACAGCCTCCATAACCGAGAAGGTTACCTTTCTACCGTCTTCATGTCCTACCCGGACCACATGTCGTAAGGCAGTGGTCAGGGTTGCCGGCTGCTCCAATCTAGATAATTGCATAGTATACTCCAAATTTGGGTATACCCTCACCGGATCAACCGGTGGGACTCTGACAACTGATGAGCTCTGTACAGTGGGGCTCGTGCTTGAGCTTGTCACTGTATTTTCTTGAACCGGTAGTTGATTTATATGATTGATTTGATTGTCTTTTGACGTTACGATGTGATTGTCTTTCGGCGTTGCCACAGTTACAGGATGCCCTTGCCGTTGTAGGTGTATTATCGGCTTTTTTCCCCGGCTTCCAGAGGAGAGAGTTTCAGTCGTGAGGGGGAGATTGGTTTGTATACCAATGTCCATTGTTGGAAAGTCAGTCTGGGTTTCTTTATCTCGTGTTTCAGTTCTAGAGGCGCCGCAGAGCGACCTCAGAAACTCCTTAAATCTGTTTGCCCTCACGGCGTCCCTCCTCCTTTTGCTCGGGGACTTCCGTTTTGGCATCCTATTTGGTGTACCTGGCTCAGCCATAGTCTGTTCTGGAGATGAGTCTTTGCTCCAGCATCCTATATGTAGGGCAATTCCTGCCTGTGGCTCCGCAAGACTTCTTGCCTCTATTCTTACACGGTATGCAGACCGCCGCCGCCTTACAGTCTTTGCGGCTATGACCATGTTCCCCACATTTAGTGCATGCCGGCTCCCTGGTGCACAGCCTCAAGACGTGATCCAGGTCACCACAGTTGTGGCAACGAGGTACCACGACATAGTCTCTAGCATTAACGGCGTGAAAGCCGATATATATTTTGCCCATTGTTGTGATGTTCCGCCACATTTGTGCTGACACCTCGGCGACGTGATGAACGACATCACGACCCCGTGGCCCAGTCTTAAATTTTAATTTAAAACAGTTTTTGAATTCCTCTTCATTTATCTCCTCAAAATTTTGCAGCCTGATTGTATCTATTAATTCTTCATTGGTCATTATTGATGGTACGTCATATAATATGACTAAAGGATTTCGTTTCCTCGGTGGTTCGCATTTAACCACCGAGTTCAATTTCTGATTAGTCAACAGTTTTTCTTTGTCATTCTCAGAAGCAACTTCAACTATGACAGAGTTTCTACTTGGTTTTATTCTTTTGATTCGTATCTTGTCTTTAACAGGATCTATGTTTTTTGTGAACAGTTCTTGGATCTTTTTGACACTGGTGTCTTGCCCAGGAAGTGTCCTGAGGAAGACAGCCGTGTCAGTTCTCTTTGTGATTCTGTCAATTGTGTCTTTCGTCGAGTTTTGTGGGCGCTTTGTGGGCGCTTGCGCGGCCACAGCTGCCCACGTCTTGGCTGGTTGTTTTCTTAGTCTTTCATTCTCTTTTTCTAGTTCTTCTGCCTTACCTTCTAGTTTGGCGTGGGCAATAGCCCATGCAGCCAACTCATTTTTAATAATGGCAAGACCAGCTTGGCTTATCTTGCCGTTTTTGATTTGTTGCTCCATGAGCGACGCTATCCTAGTATATCTTTCCATAACAGTTTCATTCTTTGCCTGTCCCTGCTCGTCCTGTGGAGAGGGATCAGGCGCAATGGAAGCTCGTTGAGGCGCACACGTATCACTCGTTTCGTTGTCAGCCATGATTGACGAGTGATAAAAAGAAGTGGGAGCCCGTCTCTTGCCCCGGACCGGCTCCTCTGGCATGGGGGGGGACTTCTGCAGCTCGCCCACCGACCTCGCCCCTAGGTCAAGGGCACTTCCGAGCTGCCAGGTTCAGCGCACCGTCGCCAGTGCACTGGTCCTCGTCGGTGTCCCCGTCATCGATGATTTCACGCGACGCTCCTCGGCAACTGCACCCCGCACTCCGGAGAGGCGGATGCACCTCTCGCCCTTCGCCGCCTACTAGCCCAAGTTTCCACCATCTGGCCAAGGACCCACTCCTACTCAGGTGGCGGGCCGGTCCCCCAGACGTTCGGCGGTCTGGACCCATCTAACCTGGCCCAGGTGATGTCACCACCTCCTGGGTTTGGCAGAACACGCCCCGGTTACCCAGGGGCGCGGCGAAGCGCCCTTGCCGACTCGCGCCGCGATCCCACGCCGACAAACGAGACCGCCGGCATGCAGAGCACGTGATGGTCTGTGCCCTGCGAACAGAAAGGGACTGATGTTCGGTCCCTCGACACAGCTCCCCCTGTGCCACGCACCCTTCGCTTTCGCATCGGGTTGGGTCGCAGCTCTCCCTTTTGACGCAAGGCAGAATGCCGAGCTTGACGTCTGGCACCACGGGAAGGCGGAAAGAGCCACTTGGGAAGGAGAGGCTGTAAGAGACGCTTCACTTCCCCGAGTGAGGACTGCCGCGGCACGCCCGACTGGAAAGCGATACGCCCCAGTGCGAGCCTCCGTGCCTTACGGCGCGCCGGCAACGGGCGGGCCCATGCCGAGACGCGCCGTCAAGCGACTGACCTCACGCCAGACTCGGGACTCTGTTTGCATGTATTAGCTCTAGAATTACCACAGTTATCCAAGTAACGTGGGTACGATCTAAGGAACCATAACTGATTTAATGAGCCATTCGCGGTTTCACCTTAATGCGGCTTGTACTGAGACATGCATGGCTTAATCTTTGAGACAAGCATATGACTACTGGCAGGATCAACCAGGGAGCTGCGTCAACTAGAGCTGAGCAGCCGGCCGCCCGGGAGTGTGTCCCGGGGGCCCGCGCGAACACGCAAGCGTCCGCTCAATTATTCTGCAAACAGGAGGAGGCTGAGCTCCCCTGCACAACACACCTCGAAACCCTCTCAGGTCCCGGCGGCGCGCAGCGCCGTCCTAAGTACTTGGTCGGGTTCGAGAGAGGCGCAATCGCCCGGAGTTAGGCGAGTAGACGCTTTAGGTGCGACCACCCGTGCTCCCAACTGAGCTTGCCGCTGCCGACAGAGGCCCGGGAGCGTGCTGTCGTGGCATTGCCGGCGGGAGACAACACGCGCCACCTACGGTGACCGGCAGCTCCAACGCCGGCGCCACAGAAGGACAAAAGCCCCACTTGGGTGCCGAAGCGAACTCTCCCAGCACAGCGCACGCGCCAACACGTCCGCACAGCTGCGATACAAACCACCTGCGAGAACCGCTGGGGCGACCGAGCAGCAGACGGCGTCGCGGCGCCGAGCGCCGGGCGGCGGCGCATCCTCAGCGCACAAAGTCCTCAATCGGACCAGCACACTGCAGATGGCCACCGCGCTTCGCACCGGGCCCGCGAGGACCTACTTTGGCCGCAAGGCGCCGCGAGCAGGGGGCGCCGGCGCGCAGCTGCGCCGCCTGCCGCGTCCGTCGGCCGGCGCGCCTGCCACTGGCCGCCCCCACCAGCCGGCTGTAGCGCGTGCGCCCACGCACCGCGCTGCCAGCACGCCGGGCGGCCCCCCCTCACCGGCCGGGGACGGTCCCACCCAGCCACCGCCGCGTATCGCCTCACACCCAGATCCCCTTTCACGTTCGTGGGCATGGTGGGTATCCCTGAAACAACCGGTTAATAGCTCGACCGATCGTCGCCAACACTGATTCACCTCTAGCGAGAACAACCGCACCACAACGGGTTACCAGTTGTTCATTTGCGTAACGTCACCAGCAAACGTACACGTCCATCGCCATTTGCAACGAGTATTGCATGCCTGTGTCAGGTGTCACAACACACTACGTCTGCCCACATAGACGCAACAACATGTGCACGCCTAGAGAACACGTGGAAGGTCGACCCCGTACGTATGCGGTGTCCATTGCGCGAACGACTGTCAGCCGGCCTCTGCAGCATGTCGCAGATGTGGAACACGGTGCAACATGCTATCACGGTGTGTGAGAAGAGACGACTACGTCCGAATACACGCTCCACTACATCAACAGACTGCTCATGCTGATCGCCATCCAGGGCGTCCGTTCCTCCCACACGTCTGTATGGCGTACCACACTGCAATCCAGCTCTTATAGGGAGACGACACGTAGCTGCGTGCACAATATTTGGACTGTATGGTCCGCCGTTGCTAGGCGCAGTCGTCATACGGCCACATGTGCCACGATGTATCATTCAGTACATACGGACCAATGTGCAGTACAGTTTGTGGGTTTTGCGTACATCGGCGGACAGGTGACAGACCGTACCACAACGTAGGCTGAGTACGTCGGCATGCGAAGGGCGTTGAACATGCAAACTTCTCACCGACCAGCTTGCGAAGGCAGGGGGGAAGGGGGGGGGGGCATGTACGTCCTGCTGCTATCCACATTACAGTGTATAGCAGGAGCATGTGGAAAGTCAGCAACACCTGCAAGGTGTTTAACATGACGCGATACACAGGGGACCGGGCAGTGCGAATAGCGAACTATATTGCGAGGGTTGCGGTTAGGCAACACTACACTAATTTAACGAGTTGCATAACAATTACAGAGCAGGTTCAGCGACAACGTGCGTCAGGTTAAGGCGCAATATAGTTTTGGTTACGGCGCACTTTAGGTTAGGTTAAGGCATATTATAGGTTAGGTTAAGGCATATTATAGGTTAGGTTAAGGCATATTATAGGTTAGGTTAAGGCATATTATAGGTTAGGTTAAGGCATATTATAGGTTAGGTTAAGGCATATTATAGGTTAGGTTAAGGCATATTATAGGTTAGGTTAAGGCATATTATAGGTTAGGTTAAGGCATATTATAGGTTAGGTTAAGGCATATTATAGGTTACGTTACGGCACAACATGGGTTACGTTACGGCACAACATGGGTTACGTTACGGCACAACATGGGTTACGTTACGGCACAACATGGGTTACGTTACGGCACAACATGGGTTACGTTACGGCACAACATGGGTTACGTTACGGCACAACATGGGTTACGTTACGGCACAACATGGGTTACGTTACGGCACAACATGGGTTACATTACGGCACAACATGGGTTACGTTACGGCACAACATGGGTTACGTTACGGCACAACATGGGTTACGTTACGGCACAACATGGGTTACGTTAAGGCACAAATTAGGTTAGGTTAAGGCACAAACTAGGTTAGGTTAAGGCACAAACTAGGTTAGGTTAAGGCACAACGTAGGTTAGGTTAAGGCACAACGTAGGTTAGGTTAAGGCACAACGTAGGTTAGGTTAAGGCACAACGTAGGTTAGGTTAAGGCACAACGTAGGTTAGGTTAAGGCACAACGTAGGTTAGGTTAAGGCACAAATTAGGTTAGGTTAAGGCACAAATTAGGTTAGGTTAAGGCACAAATTAGGTTAGGTTAAGGCACAAATTAGGTTAGGTTAAGGCACAAATTAGGTTAGGTTAAGGCACAAATTAGGTTAGGTTAAGGCACAAATTAGGTTAGGTTAAGGCACAAATTAGGTTAGGTTAAGGCACAAATTAGGTTAGGTTAAGGCACAAATTAGGTTAGGTTAAGGCACAACGTAGGTTAGGTTAAGGCACAACGTAGGTTAGGTTAAGGCACAACGTAGGTTAGGTTAAGGCACAACGTAGGTTAGGTTAAGGCACAACGTAGGTTAGGTTAAGGCACAACGTAGGTTAGGTTAAGGCACAACGTAGGTTAGGTTAAGGCACAACGTAGGTTAGGTTAAGGCACAACGTAGGTTAGGTTAAGGCACAACGTAGGTTAGGTTAAGGCACAACGTAGGTTAGGTTAAGGCACAACGTAGGTTAGGTTAAGGCACAACGTAGGTTAGGTTAAGGCACAACGTAGGTTAGGTTAAGGCACAACGTAGGTTAGGTTAAGGCACAACGTAGGTTAGGTTAAGGCACAAATTAGGTTAGGTTAAGGCACAAATTAGGTTAGGTTAAGGCACAAATTAGGTTAGGTTAAGGCACAAATTAGGTTAGGTTAAGGCACAAATTAGGTTAGGTTAAGGCACAAATTAGGTTAGGTTAAGGCACAAATTAGGTTAGGTTAAGGCACAAATTAGGTTAGGTTAAGGCACAACGTAGGTTAGGTTAAGGCACAACGTAGGTTAGGTTAAGGCACAACGTAGGTTAGGTTAAGGCACAACGTAGGTTAGGTTAAGGCACAACGTATGTTAGGTTAAGGCACAACGTAGGTTAGGTTAAGGCACAACGTAGGTTAGGTTAAGGCACAACGTAGGTTAGGTTAAGGCACAACGTAGGTTAGGTTAAGGCACAACGTAGGTTAGGTTAAGGCACAACGTAGGTTAGGTTAAGGCACAACGTAGGTTAGGTTAAGGCACAACGTAGGTTAGGTTAAGGCACAACGTAGGTTAGGTTAAGGCACAACGTAGGTTAGGTTAAGGCACAACGTAGGTTAGGTTAAGGCACAACGTAGGTTAGGTTAAGGCACAACGTAGGTTAGGTTAAGGCACAACGTAGGTTAGGTTAAGGCACAACGTAGGTTAGGTTAAGCACAACGTAGGTTAGGTTAAGGCACAACGTAGGTTAGGTTAAGGCACAACGTAGGTTAGGTTAAGGCACAACGTAGGTTAGGTTAAGGCACAACGTAGGTTAGGTTAAGGCACAACGTAGGTTAGGTTAAGGCACAACGTAGGTTAGGTTAAGGCACAACGTAGGTTAGGTTAAGGCACAACGTAGGTTAGGTTAAGGCACAACGTAGGTTAGGTTAAGCACAACGTAGGTTAGGTTAAGGCACAACGTAGGTTAGGTTAAGGTACAATATAGGTTAGGTTAAGGTACAATATAGGTTAGGTTAAGGTACGATATAGATTAGGTTAAGGTACGATATAGGTTAGGTTAAGGTACAATATAGGTTAGGTTAAGGTACGATATAGGTTAGGTTAAGGTACAATATGGCGTAGGTTCAGATACACATTGTTGTAGGGAAAGGTGTATTGGGGGGGGGGGGGGCGGCGGCAGGTTCGTTGATAGTGATTATCGTAATTGGATGCCTGCGGTATTATCTGATTTGTCACGTCAGGATGCACTTTTGGCTCATGACAGGCGGCGCTCCAATTCCATGGTTGTGGCAGATCTGTGTCTTTCATTCCTGCCATTGAATGTGTGCTGTGACAGGAGGCAGTATTGTGATGTTGGGTGCACCCCTGTGTAGGACATGTGTGGGTGTTCGTGGCTTAGCTGAGCAATGTGCGGATGTCGGAAGGGTGGGATATTGTGTTTTCTGGGTGGACCTCCCGGTCTGGTAATGATAGTGTGGATTGTGTCATGTGGCGGAGAGGATGCACTGGATGTTCTTCCATGCTGGTGGTTAGATATTGTGTGTGTGCCTGTTACAGGCAGAGAGTAGTGTGTGATAAGAGAGTAGTGTGTGATAAGAGAGTAGTGTGTGATAAGAGTGTCTGGCTGACGTGTGGTTCTCATTGTGTGCAGAGTCTTTCAGCATGTATAGGGACGGTTGTATACATTGTATTCTGATGGCTCTGCATCTATTACTCATCAGTGCCGTGTATACGGTTACTCTGGTTCCAGTCGAAACTGTTCTATCTCTGTACATTAGTGACACTGCGGCTCCACTATGTTGCCGCCCCTGTCGGCCGTTTCCCCCAGTGTATGGCTAATGATTATCAGCAATCAGTCTATTAGTCAATACCGGTAGTGTGACGACGTCAAATGTCCGGGATGGGGGAAGCTACACCCTTCCCGTGGGTCAGGGCCTAGAAAGACTCTTCCCACGCAGGAGACTCGGACTGTCGTTACTCTTCCGAGACATATATGTGCCCAGCGTTTTTTGCGACTGCGAGTGCAACGCCCACGGGTGCCGACATGGATGGGGCGCTTCCTAGCTGATGGCTCAGCATGAGAATCCGTACAGTGAGCAATGCGATCACGTCTGTAGCTTGTACGTGGTACAGCTCGCAGCTCATGAATAGGGACAGCGGGAATGTCGCATATTGGAAATATCTCTTCATGAAACGCATGTTATAGGTGTGGATTGCACCTTACGAGTGCGGGAAACGTCCGCCGTTCATCCGCTGGCGATGCGAGTTTGGCGGTTGGGGTGGGGCACGAACGGGTGCAGGTGGTGTGATTGCCGGTCCACGACTTCGTGCGGCAGAGGCACTGGCGTATGGGTGCTGTGGTCGAGAGAGGCTGCATGCTTTGTGGGTGGCGTCGAAAGATGGGCACTGTGGGCCCATCGATGTCTTAGTCGGCTTGGCGTCCCATAGATGGCGGTATCGTCGTTGCAGGAGCTCATGCTGAGGGAGACCTACAGATGGCGGTAT
>NC_064641.1:414904726-414909726 GCF_023864345.2 Schistocerca serialis cubense | reverse complement strand
TTTCAACGGGGTCCGCCTCGGGACGCACGAGCACGCACGAGGCGGTCGCACGCCTTCGGCTCGCCCCACCGGCAGGACGTCCCACGATACATGCCAGTTAAACACCGACGGGCGGTGAACCAACAGCGTGGGACACAAATCCAACTACGAGCTTTTTAACCGCAACAACTTTAATATACGCTATTGGAGCTGGAATTACCGCGGCTGCTGGCACCAGACTTGCCCTCCAATAGATACTCGTTAAAGGATTTAAAGTGTACTCATTCCGATTACGGGGCCTCGGATGAGTCCCGTATCGTTATTTTTCGTCACTACCTCCCCGTGCCGGGAGTGGGTAATTTGCGCGCCTGCTGCCTTCCTTGGATGTGGTAGCCGTTTCTCAGGCTCCCTCTCCGGAATCGAACCCTGATTCCCCGTTACAACCATGGTAGGCGCAGAACCTACCATCGACAGTTGATAAGGCAGACATTTGAAAGATGCGTCGCCGGTACGAGGACCGTGCGATCAGCCCAAAGTTATTCAGAGTCACCAAGGCAAACGGACCGGACGAGCCGACCGATTGGTTTTGATCTAATAAAAGCGTCCCTTCCATCTCTGGTCGGGACTCTGTTTGCATGTATTAGCTCTAGAATTACCACAGTTATCCAAGTAACGTGGGTACGATCTAAGGAACCATAACTGATTTAATGAGCCATTCGCGGTTTCACCTTAATGCGGCTTGTACTGAGACATGCATGGCTTAATCTTTGAGACAAGCATATGACTACTGGCAGGATCAACCAGGGAGCTGCGTCAACTAGAGCTGAGCAGCCGGCCGCCCGGGAGTGTGTCCCGGGGGCCCGCGCGAACACGCAAGCGTCCGCTCAATTATTCTGCAAACAGGAGGAGGCTGAGCTCCCCTGCACAACACACCTCGAAACCCTCTCAGGTCCCGGCGGCGCGCAGCGCCGTCCTAAGTACTTGGTCGGGTTCGAGAGAGGCGCAATCGCCCGGAGTTAGGCGAGTAGACGCTTTAGGTGCGACCACCCGTGCTCCCAACTGAGCTTGCCGCTGCCGACAGAGGCCCGGGAGCGTGCTGTCGTGGCATTGCCGGCGGGAGACAACACGCGCCACCTACGGTGACCGGCAGCTCCAACGCCGGCGCCACAGAAGGACAAAAGCCCCACTTGGGTGCCGAAGCGAACTCTCCCAGCACAGCGCACGCGCCAACACGTCCGCACAGCTGCGATACAAACCACCTGCGAGAACCGCTGGGGCGACCGAGCAGCAGACGGCGTCGCGGCGCCGAGCGCCGGGCGGCGGCGCATCCTCAGCGCACAAAGTCCTCAATCGGACCAGCACACTGCAGATGGCCACCGCGCTTCGCACCGGGCCCGCGAGGACCTACTTTGGCCGCAAGGCGCCGCGAGCAGGGGGCGCCGGCGCGCAGCTGCGCCGCCTGCCGCGTCCGTCGGCCGGCGCGCCTGCCACTGGCCGCCCCCACCAGCCGGCTGTAGCGCGTGCGCCCACGCACCGCGCTGCCAGCACGCCGGGCGGCCCCCCCTCACCGGCCGGGGACGGTCCCACCCAGCCACCGCCGCGTATCGCCTCACACCCAGATCCCCTTTCACGTTCGTGGGCATGGTGGGTATCCCTGAAACAACCGGTTAATAGCTCGACCGATCGTCGCCAACACTGATTCACCTCTAGCGAGAACAACCGCACCACAACGGGTTACCAGTTGTTCATTTGCGTAACGTCACCAGCAAACGTACACGTCCATCGCCATTTGCAACGAGTATTGCATGCCTGTGTCAGGTGTCACAACACACTACGTCTGCCCACATAGACGCAACAACATGTGCACGCCTAGAGAACACGTGGAAGGTCGACCCCGTACGTATGCGGTGTCCATTGCGCGAACGACTGTCAGCCGGCCTCTGCAGCATGTCGCAGATGTGGAACACGGTGCAACATGCTATCACGGTGTGTGAGAAGAGACGACTACGTCCGAATACACGCTCCACTACATCAACAGACTGCTCATGCTGATCGCCATCCAGGGCGTCCGTTCCTCCCACACGTCTGTATGGCGTACCACACTGCAATCCAGCTCTTATAGGGAGACGACACGTAGCTGCGTGCACAATATTTGGACTGTATGGTCCGCCGTTGCTAGGCGCAGTCGTCATACGGCCACATGTGCCACGATGTATCATTCAGTACATACGGACCAATGTGCAGTACAGTTTGTGGGTTTTGCGTACATCGGCGGACAGGTGACAGGCCGTACCACAACGTAGGCTGAGTACGTCGGCATGCGAAGGGCGTTGAACATGCAAACTTCTCACCGACCAGCTTGCGAAGGCAGGGGGGAAGGGGGGGGGGGGCATGTACGTCCTGCTGCTATCCACATTACAGTGTATAGCAGGAGCATGTGGAAAGTCAGCAACACCTGCAAGGTGTTTAACATGACGCGATACACAGGGGACCGGGCAGTGCGAGTAGCGAACTATATTGCGAGGGTTGCGGTTAGGCAACACTACACTAATTTAACGAGTTGCATAACAATTACAGAGCAGGTTCAGCGACAACGTGCGTCAGGTTAAGGCGCAATATAGTTTTGGTTACGGGGCACTTTAGGTTAGGTTAAGGCATATTATAGGTTAGGTTAAGGCATATTATAGGTTAGGTTAAGGCATATTATAGGTTAGGTTAAGGCATATTATAGGTTAGGTTAAGGCATATTATAGGTTAGGTTAAGGCATATTATAGGTTAGGTTAAGGCATATTATAGGTTAGGTTAAGGCATATTATAGGTTAGGTTAAGGCATATTATAGGTTAGGTTAAGGCATATTATAGGTTACGTTACGGCACAACATGGGTTACGTTACGGCACAACATGGGTTACGTTACGGCACAACATGGGTTACGTTACGGCACAACATGGGTTACGTTACGGCACAACATGGGTTACGTTACGGCACAACATGGGTTACGTTACGGCACAACATGGGTTACGTTACGGCACAACATGGGTTACGTTACGGCACAACATGGGTTACGTTACGGCACAACATGGGTTACGTTACGGCACAACATGGGTTACGTTAAGGCACAAATTAGGTTAGGTTAAGGCACAAACTAGGTTAGGTTAAGGCACAAACTAGGTTAGGTTAAGGCACAACGTAGGTTAGGTTAAGGCACAACGTAGGTTAGGTTAAGGCACAACGTAGGTTAGGTTAAGGCACAACGTAGGTTAGGTTAAGGCACAACGTAGGTTAGGTTAAGGCACAACGTAGGTTAGGTTAAGGCACAAATTAGGTTAGGTTAAGGCACAAATTAGGTTAGGTTAAGGCACAAATTAGGTTAGGTTAAGGCACAAATTAGGTTAGGTTAAGGCACAAATTAGGTTAGGTTAAGGCACAAATTAGGTTAGGTTAAGGCACAAATTAGGTTAGGTTAAGGCACAAATTAGGTTAGGTTAAGGCACAAATTAGGTTAGGTTAAGGCACAAATTAGGTTAGGTTAAGGCACAACGTAGGTTAGGTTAAGGCACAACGTAGGTTAGGTTAAGGCACAACGTAGGTTAGGTTAAGGCACAACGTAGGTTAGGTTAAGGCACAACGTAGGTTAGGTTAAGGCACAACGTAGGTTAGGTTAAGGCACAACGTAGGTTAGGTTAAGGCACAACGTAGGTTAGGTTAAGGCACAACGTAGGTTAGGTTAAGGCACAACGTAGGTTAGGTTAAGGCACAACGTAGGTTAGGTTAAGGCACAACGTAGGTTAGGTTAAGGCACAATGTAGGTTAGGTTAAGGCACAACGTAGGTTAGGTTAAGGCACAACGTAGGTTAGGTTAAGGCACAACGTAGGTTAGGTTAAGGCACAACGTAGGTTAGGTTAAGGCACAAATTAGGTTAGGTTAAGGCACAAATTAGGTTAGGTTAAGGCACAAATTAGGTTAGGTTAAGGCACAAATTAGGTTAGGTTAAGGCACAAATTAGGTTAGGTTAAGGCACAAATTAGGTTAGGTTAAGGCACAAATTAGGTTAGGTTAAGGCACAACGTAGGTTAGGTTAAGGCACAACGTAGGTTAGGTTAAGGCACAACGTAGGTTAGGTTAAGGCACAACGTAGGTTAGGTTAAGGCACAACGTAGGTTAGGTTAAGGCACAACGTAGGTTAGGTTAAGGCACAACGTAGGTTAGGTTAAGGCACAACGTAGGTTAGGTTAAGGCACAACGTAGGTTAGGTTAAGGCACAACGTAGGTTAGGTTAAGGCACAACGTAGGTTAGGTTAAGGCACAACGTAGGTTAGGTTAAGGCACAACGTAGGTTAGGTTAAGGCACAACGTAGGTTAGGTTAAGGCACAACGTAGGTTAGGTTAAGGCACAACGTAGGTTAGGTTAAGGCACAACGTAGGTTAGGTTAAGGCACAACGTAGGTTAGGTTAAGCACAACGTAGGTTAGGTTAAGGCACAACGTAGGTTAGGTTAAGGCACAACGTAGGTTAGGTTAAGGCACAACGTAGGTTAGGTTAAGGCACAACGTAGGTTAGGTTAAGGCACAACGTAGGTTAGGTTAAGGCACAACGTAGGTTAGGTTAAGGCACAACGTAGGTTAGGTTAAGGCACAACGTAGGTTAGGTTAAGCACAACGTAGGTTAGGTTAAGGCACAACGTAGGTTAGGTTAAGGTACAATATAGGTTAGGTTAAGGTACGATATAGGTTAGGTTAAGGTACGATATAGGTTAGGTTAAGGTACAATATAGGTTAGGTTAAGGTACGATATAGGTTAGGTTAAGGTACAATATGGCGTAGGTTCAGATACACATTGTTGTAGGGAAAGGTGTATTGGGGGGGGGGGGGCGGCGGCAGGTTCGTTGATAGTGATTATCGTAATTGGATGCCTGCGGTATTATCTGATTTGTCACGTCAGGATGCACTTTTGGCTCATGACAGGCGGCGCTCCAATTCCATGGTTGTGGCAGATCTGTGTCTTTCATTCCTGCCATTGA
>NC_064641.1:414889726-414897226 GCF_023864345.2 Schistocerca serialis cubense | reverse complement strand
CGCTCCACCAACTAAGAACGGCCATGCACCACCACCCACCGAATCAAGAAAGAGCTATCAATCTGTCAATCCTTCCGGTGTCCGGGCCTGGTGAGGTTTCCCGTGTTGAGTCAAATTAAGCCGCAGGCTCCACTCCTGGTGGTGCCCTTCCGTCAATTCCTTTAAGTTTCAGCTTTGCAACCATACTTCCCCCGGAACCCAAAAGCTTTGGTTTCCCGGAGGCTGCCCGCCGAGTCATCGGAGGAACTGCGGCGGATCGCTGGCTGGCATCGTTTATGGTTAGAACTAGGGCGGTATCTGATCGCCTTCGAACCTCTAACTTTCGTTCTTGATTAATGAAAACATACTTGGCAAATGCTTTCGCTTCTGTTCGTCTTGCGACGATCCAAGAATTTCACCTCTAACGTCGCAATACGAATGCCCCCGCCTGTCCCTATTAATCATTACCTCGGGTTCCGAAAACCAACAAAATAGAACCGAGGTCCTATTCCATTATTCCATGCACACAGTATTCAGGCGGGCTTGCCTGCTTTAAGCACTCTAATTTGTTCAAAGTAAACGTGCCGGCCCACCGAGACACTCAATAAAGAGCACCCTGGTAGGATTTCAACGGGGTCCGCCTCGGGACGCACGAGCACGCACGAGGCGGTCGCACGCCTTCGGCTCGCCCCACCGGCAGGACGTCCCACGATACATGCCAGTTAAACACCGACGGGCGGTGAACCAACAGCGTGGGACACAAATCCAACTACGAGCTTTTTAACCGCAACAACTTTAATATACGCTATTGGAGCTGGAATTACCGCGGCTGCTGGCACCAGACTTGCCCTCCAATAGATACTCGTTAAAGGATTTAAAGTGTACTCATTCCGATTACGGGGCCTCGGATGAGTCCCGTATCGTTATTTTTCGTCACTACCTCCCCGTGCCGGGAGTGGGTAATTTGCGCGCCTGCTGCCTTCCTTGGATGTGGTAGCCGTTTCTCAGGCTCCCTCTCCGGAATCGAACCCTGATTCCCCGTTACCCGTTACAACCATGGTAGGCGCAGAACCTACCATCGACAGTTGATAAGGCAGACATTTGAAAGATGCGTCGCCGGTACGAGGACCGTGCGATCAGCCCAAAGTTATTCAGAGTCACCAAGGCAAACGGACCGGACGAGCCGACCGATTGGTTTTGATCTAATAAAAGCGTCCCTTCCATCTCTGGTCGGGACTCTGTTTTTTTTTTTTTTTTTTTTTTTTTTTTTTAAAAAAAAAAAAAAAAAAAAAAACTTCTTTATTAACTCCATTACATGATACATGATAACCCACTACCTGACTACATTAGTGGGTCCTAATATTATACATGAAAAAATGCAGCTATTAGTTCTACACTACAGGTATTAGTTTTATTGTTATTATTATTATTATTATTTACTCTAATCCTACCGCTATGAGGCTCTAACTACTTAATCTACGAGGAAACTACGTACTACCTGCAGCGATTACAAGTGTGCCAGTGCTACTATAAACCTACTGTTGTCGGCCTGGCCCACTGAGCTAATCCCAGTGGGCATGCCCCTGGCACTGGGCTGGCCCTTAACTTGGTGTCGCTGCAGTCTATTCTACTATATTATCCTATCTTCTAGATCTACTCTAATTATATTAGTCATTATCGGTGTGCGTTTAGTCCGGTATTTTTTTGTGCTCCCCTCCCTCCTAGTCCAGGACAAGGCGGATTCCAGCCGTCAGCGGCTGGCCAGTCCTTAACCGGCGGTACAGGAAGGGTACACTAGTCAAAGTCGGTGGAAGCGTTGGTTTCTAGTGGCGATTGTCCCTTAAAAAGTTCTTAATTATCTTTTTTGAGATCTCATTTGTAAGTTTGTTTAAGGTGTCAAAGGTGTTGTCGTGTCTTAGTAAGTGGTACGTGTTGTTGTTTGGTAGTTGTTGTCTTAGCTCTTGGGCTACATCATCGAAGAGGTGGCACTCATACACCACATGCTCTGGGGTGCCTTGCACTGCACCACAGTCACACGCTGGTGTAGCCTGCTTCCCAAACCTACATAGGTATGTTGGGTATGGTCCATGTCCAGTAAGAAAGTGCAGCATTCCTCTCGTAGGCGTGAAAAACGTCAGTTTTAATCTTTCTTCTATATCAGGTAGCAACTCGTATGTTCTGCGACCTGTATCCTCGTTGTTCCATTGTTCTTGCCACAGTTCTATCCCTCTCTTTTTGATGGTATATTTATCCCCTGCGTATACCCCAAGTATCTCCCTAATTTTGTCTCTGTTGTCCTTCTTTACCCAGTACCAGGCAGCCTGTTCACGAATTTTTATGTCCAATGGACAGATTCCCATTAGCACTAACAGCGCTCCCCCAGGTGTTGTCCTATAGGCTCCTGCTGAACGTAAAAGCATGTTTCGCTGCACTCTTCTTACGGCCATGGCAGGCATGACCCTCGTGAGTCTGTGTGCCCAGACTCCTGATCCATATCCTACTATTGAGGTTAATATGCTATTGTGATATAACTTTATTAGATCAGGTGGAAGGTGAAACCGCTTGTGTCCAATTCCAATAAGATTGTTTAGTAAAACCAGGGATTTCTGAGATACGGTGTCTATATGTGCTGCAAAGTTCCACCTCTCGTCGATGATTACACCCAGGTATCGGGCCTCGCGGCGCCGAAGGACTGGTATGCCGTTTATTCTTACTGTGGGGTTTCTGGCCAATTGGCCTTTGAGGAGTAGGTATGTGGATTTGTTGGGTGCAATCGTCATCTTGCTTCTATGGCACCACGATGTGAGAATAGTTATGGCTCTATCCACTTTCGGCTCTAAATCCTCGCGGCTTCTGCCGCCGACCAGCAGGAGGAGGTCGTCCGCGTATGCTATGACCTCTAGCACATCGTCACAGTTCTTTAGATCTTCAAGTAATGGCTCCATATTAATGTCCCAAAAGAGAGGTCCTAGGACAGAGCCTTGAGGACATCCTTTGGTAACAGTCTTTCTGACTGTGCCGCTAGGGGCCGATAGCCAGACCTCCCTGTCTGCACAATAGCTCCTCAGACAGCCATATAGCGGCCCTGGGCAGTTCTTCTCCCGCAAGCAGGAAAAGAGTGAGGGCCACCACAGGTTGTCGAAGGCGCCACTGATGTCTACCATGATGCCGACGACATACTTGTGCGGGGTGGAGCCACAGACCTCGGCAGCCAGGGCGATTGCGTCAGATGCAGAACGCCCAGACCGAAAGCCGAATTGCCTGTCACTCATCCCGCACAGCATGCGGTGTGCTGTCAGTCTGTCTGCTAGTAGCCTCTCAAAAAGTTTGCCCAGTACATCTAACAAGCAGATAGGTCTATACGATTTAATTTCTGTGGGATCTTTGTCTGGACTCTTTTTAATGATAATTATGTTAGCTTTTTTCCATATTTCTGGGAATTTCCCGAGTTTCAGACACTCGTTGTATAACTTAGTGAGAGGAGCTACGAGCTGGGGGGCAAGGAATTGCACCACTTCCGCAGTGATGCCGTCTGGACCAGGAGCTTTTCCCCTTTTGAGGGCCTTGATCTGGGCAGCAACCTCCTCCTCAGAGAAGGGGTAGATTCTGATGTTGTTGTTGTAGTCCCTTTGATCTTCTGTCCTTGTTCTTTTTTGTTCTTCTGTTTCATTTTCCTCCACATCGTCAGGCAACAGGACCCGAAGTAGGGCCTCAGCAGTTTCCTGCCACGTGCTACTCTGTTTGCATGTATTAGCTCTAGAATTACCACAGTTATCCAAGTAACGTGGGTACGATCTAAGGAACCATAACTGATTTAATGAGCCATTCGCGGTTTCACCTTAATGCGGCTTGTACTGAGACATGCATGGCTTAATCTTTGAGACAAGCATATGACTACTGGCAGGATCAACCAGGGAGCTGCGTCAACTAGAGCTGAGCAGCCGGCCGCCCGGGAGTGTGTCCCGGGGGCCCGCGCGAACACGCAAGCGTCCGCTCAATTATTCTGCAAACAGGAGGAGGCTGAGCTCCCCTGCACAACACACCTCGAAACCCTCTCAGGTCCCGGCGGCGCGCAGCGCCGTCCTAAGTACTTGGTCGGGTTCGAGAGAGGCGCAATCGCCCGGAGTTAGGCGAGTAGACGCTTTAGGTGCGACCACCCGTGCTCCCAACTGAGCTTGCCGCTGCCGACAGAGGCCCGGGAGCGTGCTGTCGTGGCATTGCCGGCGGGAGACAACACGCGCCACCTACGGTGACCGGCAGCTCCAACGCCGGCGCCACAGAAGGACAAAAGCCCCACTTGGGTGCCGAAGCGAACTCTCCCAGCACAGCGCACGCGCCAACACGTCCGCACAGCTGCGATACAAACCACCTGCGAGAACCGCTGGGGCGACCGAGCAGCAGACGGCGTCGCGGCGCTGAGCGCCGGGCGGCGGCGCATCCTCAGCGCACAAAGTCCTCAATCGGACCAGCACACTGCAGATGGCCACCGCGCTTCGCACCGGGCCCGCGAGGACCTACTTTGGCCGCAAGGCGCCGCGAGCAGGGGGCGCCGGCGCGCGCTGCGCCGCCTGCCGCGTCCGTCGGCCGGCGCGCCTGCCACTGGCCGCCCCCACCAGCCGGCTGTAGCGCGTGCGCCCACGCACCGCGCTGCCAGCACGCCGGGCGGCCCCCCCTCACCGGCCGGGGACGGTCCCACCCAGCCACCGCCGCGTATCGCCTCACACCCAGATCCCCCTTTCACGTTCGTGGGCATGGTGGGTATCCCTGAAACAACCGGTTAATAGCTCGACCGATCGTCGCCAACACTGATTCACCTCTAGCGAGAACAACCGCACCACAACGGGTTACCAGTTGTTCATTTGCGTAACGTCACCAGCAAACGTACACGTCCATCGCCATTTGCAACGAGTATTGCATGCCTGTGTCAGGTGTCACAACACACTACGTCTGCCCACATAGACGCAACAACATGTGCACGCCTAGAGAACACGTGGAAGGTCGACCCCGTACGTATGCGGTGTCCATTGCGCGAACGACTGTCAGCCGGCCTCTGCAGCATGTCGCAGATGTGGAACACGGTGCAACATGCTATCACGGTGTGTGAGAAGAGACGACTACGTCCGAATACACGCTCCACTACATCAACAGACTGCTCATGCTGATCGCCATCCAGGGCGTCCGTTCCTCCCACACGTCTGTATGGCGTACCACACTGCAATCCAGCTCTTATAGGGAGACGACACGTAGCTGCGTGCACAATATTTGGACTGTATGGTCCGCCGTTGCTAGGCGCAGTCGTCATACGGCCACATGTGCCACGATGTATCATTCAGTACATACGGACCAATGTGCAGTACAGTTTGTGGGTTTTGCGTACATCGGCGGACAGGTGACAGGCCGTACCACAACGTAGGCTGAGTACGGCGGCATGCGAAGGGCGTTGAACATGCAAACTTCTCACCGACCAGCTTGCGAAGGCAGGGAGGAAGGGGGGGGGGGCATGTACGTCCTGCTGCTATCCACATTACAGTGTATAGCAGGAGCATGTGGAAAGTCAGCAACACCTGCAAGGTGTTTAACATGACGCGATACACAGGGGACCGGGCAGTGCGAGTAGCGAACTATATTGCGAGGGTTGCGGTTAGGCAACACTACACTAATTTAACGAGTTGCATAACAATTACAGAGCAGGTTCAGCGACAACGTGCGTCAGGTTAAGGCGCAATATAGTTTTGGTTACGGCGCACTTTAGGTTAGGTTAAGGCATATTATAGGTTAGGTTAAGGCATATTATAGGTTAGGTTAAGGCATATTATAGGTTAGGTTAAGGCATATTATAGGTTAGGTTAAGGCATATTATAGGTTAGGTTAAGGCATATTATAGGTTAGGTTAAGGCATATTATAGGTTAGGTTAAGGCATATTATAGGTTAGGTTAAGGCATATTATAGGTTAGGTTAAGGCATATTATAGGTTAGGTTAAGGCATATTATAGGTTACGTTACGGCACAACATGGGTTACGTTACGGCACAACATGGGTTACGTTACGGCACAACATGGGTTACGTTACGGCACAACATGGGTTACGTTACGGCACAACATGGGTTACGTTACGGCACAACATGGGTTACGTTACGGCACAACATGGGTTACGTTACGGCACAACATGGGTTACGTTACGGCACAACATGGGTTACGTTACGGCACAACATGGGTTACGTTACGGCACAACATGGGTTACGTTACGGCACAACATGGGTTACGTTACGGCACAACATGGGTTACGTTAAGGCACAAATTAGGTTAGGTTAAGGCACAAACTAGGTTAGGTTAAGGCACAAACTAGGTTAGGTTAAGGCACAACGTAGGTTAGGTTAAGGCACAACGTAGGTTAGGTTAAGGCACAACGTAGGTTAGGTTAAGGCACAGCGTAGGTTAGGTTAAGGCACAACGTAGGTTAGGTTAAGGCACAACGTAGGTTAGGTTAAGGCACAAATTAGGTTAGGTTAAGGCACAAATTAGGTTAGGTTAAGGCACAAATTAGGTTAGGTTAAGGCACAAATTAGGTTAGGTTAAGGCACAAATTAGGTTAGGTTAAGGCACAAATTAGGTTAGGTTAAGGCACAAATTAGGTTAGGTTAAGGCACAAATTAGGTTAGGTTAAGGCACAAATTAGGTTAGGTTAAGGCACAAATTAGGTTAGGTTAAGGCACAACGTAGGTTAGGTTAAGGCACAACGTAGGTTAGGTTAAGGCACAACGTAGGTTAGGTTAAGGCACAACGTAGGTTAGGTTAAGGCACAACGTAGGTTAGGTTAAGGCACAACGTAGGTTAGGTTAAGGCACAACGTAGGTTAGGTTAAGGCACAACGTAGGTTAGGTTAAGGCACAACGTAGGTTAGGTTAAGGCACAACGTAGGTTAGGTTAAGGCACAACGTAGGTTAGGTTAAGGCACAACGTAGGTTAGGTTAAGGCACAACGTAGGTTAGGTTAAGGCACAAATTAGGTTAGGTTAAGGCACAAATTAGGTTAGGTTAAGGCACAAATTAGGTTAGGTTAAGGCACAAATTAGGTTAGGTTAAGGCACAAATTAGGTTAGGTTAAGGCACAAATTAGGTTAGGTTAAGGCACAAATTAGGTTAGGTTCAGGCACAAATTAGGTTAGGTTAAGGCACAAATTAGGTTAGGTTAAGGCACAAATTAGGTTAGGTTAAGGCACAACGTAGGTTAGGTTAAGGCACAACGTAGGTTAGGTTAAGGCACAACGTAGGTTAGGTTAAGGCACAACGTAGGTTAGGTTAAGGCACAACGTAGGTTAGGTTAAGGCACAACGTAGGTTAGGTTAAGGCACAACGTAGGTTAGGTTAAGGCACAACGTAGGTTAGGTTAAGGCACAACGTAGGTTAGGTTAAGGCACAACGTAGGTTAGGTTAAGGCACAACGTAGGTTAGGTTAAGGCACAACGTAGGTTAGGTTAAGGCACAACGTAGGTTAGGTTAAGGCACAACGTAGGTTAGGTTA
>NC_064641.1:414874726-414879726 GCF_023864345.2 Schistocerca serialis cubense | reverse complement strand
GACGATACCGCCATCTATGGGACGCCAAGCCGACTAAGACATCGATGGGCCCACAGTGCCCATCTTTCGACGCCACCCACAAAGCATGCAGCCTCTCTCGACCACAGCACCCATACGCCAGTGCCTCTGCCGCACGAAGTCGTGGACCGGCAATCACACCACCTGCACCCGTTCGTGCCCCACCCCAACCGCCAAACTCGCATCGCCAGCGGATGAACGGCGGACGTTTCCCGCACTCGTAAGGTGCAATCCACACCTATAACATGCGTTTCATGAAGAGATATTTCCAATATGCGACATTCCCGCTGTCCCTATTCATGAGCTGCGAGCTGTACCACGTACAAGCTACAGACGCGATCGCATTGCTCACTGTACGGATTCTCATGCTGAGCCATCAGCTAGGAAGCGCCCCATCCATGTCGGCACCCGTGGGCGTTGCACTCGCAGTCGCAAAAAACGCTGGGCACATATATGTCTCGGAAGAGTAACGACAGTCCGAGTCTCCTGCGTGGGAAGAGTCTTTCTAGGCCCTGACCCACGGGAAGGGTGTAGCTTCCCCCATCCCGGACATTTGACGTCGTCACACTACCGGTATTGACTAATAGACTGATTGCTGATAATCATTAGCCATACACTGGGGGAAACGGCCGACAGGGGCGGCAACATAGTGGAGCCGCAGTGTCACTAATGTACAGAGATAGAACAGTTTCGACTGGAACCAGAGTAACCGTATACACGGCACTGATGAGTAATAGATGCAGAGCCATCAGAATACAATGTATACAACCGTCCCTATACATGCTGAAAGACTCTGCACACAATGAGAACCACACGTCAGCCAGACACTCTTATCACACACTACTCTCTTATCACACACTACTCTCTTATCACACACTACTCTCTGCCTGTAACAGGCACACACACAATATCTAACCACCAGCATGGAAGAACATCCAGTGCATCCTCTCCGCCACATGACACAATCCACACTATCATTACCAGACCGGGAGGTCCACCCAGAAAACACAATATCCCACCCTTCCGACATCCGCACATTGCTCAGCTAAGCCACGAACACCCACACATGTCCTACACAGGGGTGCACCCAACATCACAATACTGCCTCCTGTCACAGCACACATTCAATGGCAGGAATGAAAGACACAGATCTGCCACAACCATGGAATTGGAGCGCCGCCTGTCATGAGCCAAAAGTGCATCCTGACGTGACAAATCAGATAATACCGCAGGCATCCAATTACGATAATCACTATCAACGAACCTGCCGCCGCCCCCCCCCCAATACACCTTTCCCTACAACAATGTGTATCTGAACCTACGCCATATTGTACCTTAACCTAACCTATATCGTACCTTAACCTAACCTATATTGTACCTTAACCTAACCTATATCGTACCTTAACCTAACCTATATCGTACCTTAACCTAACCTATATTGTACCTTAACCTAACCTATATTGTACCTTAACCTAACCTACGTTGTGCCTTAACCTAACCTACGTTGTGCTTAACCTAACCTACGTTGTGCCTTAACCTAACCTACGTTGTGCCTTAACCTAACCTACGTTGTGCCTTAACCTAACCTACGTTGTGCCTTAACCTAACCTACGTTGTGCCTTAACCTAACCTACGTTGTGCCTTAACCTAACCTAATTTGTGCCTTAACCTAACCTAATTTGTGCCTTAACCTAACCTAATTTGTGCCTTAACCTAACCTAATTTGTGCCTTAACCTAACCTAATTTGTGCCTTAACCTAACCTAATTTGTGCCTTAACCTAACCTAATTTGTGCCTTAACCTAACCTAATTTGTGCCTTAACCTAACCTAATTTGTGCCTTAACCTAACCTACGTTGTGCCTTAACCTAACCTACGTTGTGCCTTAACCTAACCTACGTTGTGCCTTAACCTAACCTACGTTGTGCCTTAACCTAACCTACGTTGTGCCTTAACCTAACCTACGTTGTGCCTTAACCTAACCTACGTTGTGCCTTAACCTAACCTACGTTGTGCCTTAACCTAACCTACGTTGTGCCTTAACCTAACCTACGTTGTGCCTTAACCTAACCTACGTTGTGCCTTAACCTAACCTACGTTGTGCCTTAACCTAACCTACGTTGTGCCTTAACCTAACCTACGTTGTGCCTTAACCTAACCTAATTTGTGCCTTAACCTAACCTAATTTGTGCCTTAACCTAACCTAATTTGTGCCTTAACCTAACCTAATTTGTGCCTTAACCTAACCTAATTTGTGCCTTAACCTAACCTAATTTGTCCCTTAACCTAACCTAATTTGTGCCTTAACCTAACCTAATTTGTGCCTTAACCTAACCTAATTTGTGCCTTAACCTAACCTACGTTGTGCCTTAACCTAACCTACGTTGTGCCTTAACCTAACCTACGTTGTGCCTTAACCTAACCTACGTTGTGCCTTAACCTAACCTACGTTGTGCCTTAACCTAACCTAAGTTGTGCCTTAACCTAACCTACGTTGTGCCTTAACCTAACCTACGTTGTGCCTTAACCTAACCTACGTTGTGCCTTAACCTAACCTACGTTGTGCCTTAACCTAACCTACGTTGTGCCTTAACCTAACCTACGTTGTGCCTTAACCTAACCTACGTTGTGCCTTAACCTAACCTAATTTGTGCCTTAACCTAACCTAATTTGTGCCTTAACCTAACCTAATTTGTGCCTTAACCTAACCTAATTTGTGCCTTAACCTAACCTAATTTGTGCCTTAACCTAACCTAATTTGTGCCTTAACCTAACCTAATTTGTGCCTTAACCTAACCTCATTTGTGCCTTAACCTAACCTAATTTGTGCCTTAACCTAACCTCATTTGTGCCTTAACCTAACCTAATTTGTGCCTTAACCTAACCTACGTTGTGCCTTAACCTAACCTACGTTGTGCCTTAACCTAACCTACGTTGTGCCTTAACCTAACCTACGTTGTGCCTTAACCTAACCTACGTTGTGCCTTAACCTAACCTACGTTGTGCCTTAACCTAACCTAGTTTGTGCCTTAACCTAACCTAGTTTGTGCCTTAACCTAACCTAATTTGTGCCTTAACGTAACCCATGTTGTGCCGTAACGTAACCCATGTTGTGCCGTAACGTAACCCATGTTGTGCCGTAACGTAACCCATGTTGTGCCGTAACGTAACCCATGTTGTGCCGTAACGTAACCCATGTTGTGCCGTAACGTAACCCATGTTGTGCCGTAACGTAACCCATGTTGTGCCGTAACGTAACCCATGTTGTGCCGTAACGTAACCCATGTTGTGCCGTAACGTAACCCATGTTGTGCCGTAACGTAACCCATGTTGTGCCGTAACGTAACCCATGTTGTGCCGTAACGTAACCTATAATATGCCTTAACCTAACCTATAATATGCCTTAACCTAACCTATAATATGCCTTAACCTAACCTATAATATGCCTTAACCTAACCTATAATATGACTTAACCTAACCTATAATATGCCTTAACCTAACCTATAATATGCCTTAACCTAACCTATAATATGCCTTAACCTAACCTATAATATGCCTTAACCTAACCTATAATATGCCTTAACCTAACCTATAATATGCCTTAACCTAACCTAAAGTGCGCCGTAACCAAAACTATATTGCGCCTTAACCTGACGCACGTTGTCGCTGAACCTGCTCTGTAATTGTTATGCAACTCGTTAAATTAGTGTAGTGTTGCCTAACCGCAACCCTCGCAATATAGTTCGCTACTCGCACTGCCCGGTCCCCTGTGGATCGCGTCATGTTAAACACCTTGCAGGTGTTGCTGACTTTCCACATGCTCCTGCTATACACTGTAATGTGGATAGCAGCAGGACGTACATGCCCCCCCCCCCTTCCCCCCTGCCTTCGCAAGCTGGTCGGTGAGAAGTTTGCATGTTCAACGCCCTTCGCATGCCGACGTACTCAGCCTACGTTGTGGTACGGCCTGTCACCTGTCCGCCGATGTACGCAAAACCCACAAACTGTACTGCACATTGGTCCGTATGTACTGAATGATACATCGTGGCACATGTGGCCGTATGACGACTGCGCCTAGCAACGGCGGACCATACAGTCCAAATATTGTGCACGCAGCTACGTGTCGTCTCCCTATAAGAGCTGGATTGCAGTGTGGTACGCCATACAGACGTGTGGGAGGAACGGACGCCCTGGATGGCGATCAGCATGAGCAGTCTGTTGATGTAGTGGAGCGTGTATTCGGACGTAGTCGTCTCTTCTCACACACCGTGATAGCATGTTGCACCGTGTTCCACATCTGCGACATGCTGCAGAGGCCGGCTGACAGTCGTTCGCGCAATGGACACCGCATACGTACGGGGTCGACCTTCCACGTGTTCTCTAGGCGTGCACATGTTGTTGCGTCTATGTGGGCAGACGTAGTGTGTTGTGACACCTGACACAGGCATGCAATACTCGTTGCAAATGGCGATGGACGTGTACGTTTGCTGGTGACGTTACGCAAATGAACAACTGGTAACCCGTTGTGGTGCGGTTGTTCTCGCTAGAGGTGAATCAGTGTTGGCGACGATCGGTCGAGCTATTAACCGGTTGTTTCAGGGATACCCACCATGCCCACGAACGTGAAAGGGGATCTGGGTGTGAGGCGATACGCGGCGGTGGCTGGGTGGGACCGTCCCCGGCCGGTGAGGGGGGGCCGCCCGGCGTGCTGGCAGCGCGGTGCGTGGGCGCACGCGCTACAGCCGGCTGGTGGGGGCGGCCAGTGGCAGGCGCGCCGGCCGACGGACGCGGCAGGCGGCGCAGCTGCGCGCCGGCGCCCCCTGCTCGCGGCGCCTTGCGGCCAAAGTAGGTCCTCGCGGGCCCGGTGCGAAGCGCGGTGGCCATCTGCAGTGTGCTGGTCCGATTGAGGACTTTGTGCGCTGAGGATGCGCCGCCGCCCGGCGCTCGGCGCCGCGACGCCGTCTGCTGCTCGGTCGCCCCAGC
>NC_064641.1:414847226-414864726 GCF_023864345.2 Schistocerca serialis cubense | reverse complement strand
CATGTCACCACCCGCCCATCTGCCGCTGTCAAACGCCCTAGTGGCGCCTCCACTTCCTCTGCTCCTAAAAAGGCTCCACCCCGCCCCCCATCCCCACCCCAAAATGCCATGGACGTCTCCCCACCAGGCCCCGCTCCCTCCTCCTCCTCCTCCCCACCCGGTCTCTACAAATATCTCCTGTCCCATCCCGATCCTTCCTTCCTCGAGGCCCGGAATCTCTCACTCCTCCTCCGCCAACATTTCCCTGGCGCCCCCATATCTCTCCTTACTCCCAGACGGGATTCTGTTCTTATCTCCTCCCCCAGCCCCACCCTCCATACTGACATCCTCTCCCGCCTCCCCATCACCCGTTTTGGTCCTCACGCCACCCTCACCCCTGCTCCCTCCCCATCTCCTACCCGCCAACCCCAACCCCCGCGTCGCCCGCCGACCCTCACCGCCGTGATCACTCGGCTTAGCCCGTCGATCACGGAGGAGGAGGTGCTGGCGGAGCTGAAGGCCCATCCCACCCTGGAGGTGCGGGCAGTCCGCCGCATTTTCAACGCGACCGGCCCCACCCGCCTTATGCGGGTTTTCTCTGAGGACGCCCCCTCCATTGACCGTCTCCTGAAGGAGGGTGCCCTCCTCTTCAATCAGCGGTTCAAAGTCGACCCCTCCCGTTCCCCCCCTCAATCCCTGCGCTGCCAGAGATGTCTGCGCTACAATGCACATCCAACAGCCGAGTGCCGCGAGGCCCCCACCTGCCCGCATTGTCGGCAAGCGCACTTCCTCCGGCAGTGCCCCAACCTCCAATCCCCTCCCTCCTGTAATACCTGCAGCCTCCCCCACCCCACCTACTCCCAAAAATGTAAAGCCCGACCTCCTCCTACCACTCCTGAACTCACCGTCCCTGTCCGTCCCCTGGACGCCCCCACCCCTCCTGGCAATTCCCTTCGTCCCCCCCCCACTGCTGAGGACATCATCAGGTTCCTCACCATTGTTCTCCAAAACGTCCATCCCTTTCAGCGCCCCCACACCTTACAACAGATCTCCCTCGCCGCCCGTTCCATATTCCACCTTAAAATGTACGCCACCTTTTCCAATAACCAGGCCCATTTCACCTTCTCCCGCCTTGACACCCTCGTCTAAGTCCTTCCAATGGCGCGACAGCATCGTATCCTTTTCAACAATATCCGCTCCCTTCCCGCCAACAAGAACCTCTTCCTGCACACCCTTGCTACCCACCGTGTGGATGCCTTCCTCCTTAATGAAACCTTCCTCCAACCCCACCACTCCATCCACACCTCCCCCTATCTCCTCCACCGCTCCGGTAATCCCCTCCCAGTTGCGCGTGGCGGAGTTGCCATTGGCCACCACCGCCAGATCCCCGTTCGGCTCCAGCCTCTCCTTCCCGACCCCACCGAACACCTGATCCTTAGTCTCTTCTTCCCCGGCCTTACCGTTACCTGTGCCACCATCTATGTCCGCCCCAACGCCCCTCTTCCTTTCGACTTCCTCTCCCACGTCGACCGTACCTTCTCCTCCTATGTGATCGCCGCCGACCTCAACATCCATAGTCGCTCCGCTGCCCAGTTACGGCGGTGGCATCGGTTCCTCTCCTCCCTTCAAGGCGACCTCATCCCCATCCCCCAGCACACCCGTCCCGAATCCAACTCCACTCCCGATGTTATCCTCTCCTCCCCCAACCTCCTTGGTCGCATTACGGTGGATGTCCTGGAGCCTATTGGTAGCGACCATCTCCCTGTCCTCCTCACCGTGTCAGACGGCCGTCGCCCCCGCCCCGACCCTCGTCATGACCCTCCCCCTAAGTACATCCATGACTATTCCCGTGCCGACTGGAATGCCTACCGGGATACCCTCTCCACTCAGGTCGATAGCCACCCTCTCCCCTACCGCCGTCCCGATGATGTCACCCATGCCGCCTCCTTTCTCCAGCAGACCTTGTCTGAGGCCGTGGAGGCCCACGTCCCTACTGTTGCCGTCCACCCCCACCGTCCTACCTTACCACCACAGGCCGTCCTCCTCCTCCGTGAATCCCGTCGTCTCTACCGTGCCTTCCTCCGCACGCGTGACCCGGACACCCTACGACGCCACCGGCAACTACAGCGACACGTTCGAAATTTGCTCGCGGCCAAGAAACGCCGGGACTGGCGACAGACATGCACCCGTTTAAATGCTACCCTCCCTATAAACTCGTCCAAGTTCTGGACCGCCTTCCGTCGCCTTACCGGAACTAAACCCTCCCCCTACTATCCTCTTCTCCACGATGATCACCCCTTCCCTGACGCCCTTAGTAAGGCCAATCACTTTGCCTCCTACCTGTCCGATGTGTTTTCCATCCCTGATGATCCCCAGTTCGATTACTCCCTCTTCCCAGATATCCGCGATCGAACTGACACCTCTGTCCCTCCCCTCGCTCCTGGTTTCCAGTACTTGGACAACATTCCACACACGGACCTTAATGCCCCCATCACCACACAGGATCTCATCGATACACTCCGCACCAAACGCAACACCGCTCCTGGTCACGATCGTGTTACCTACCGTCACCTTCGTGAAGCTCCTGTCTCTTTTCTCTCCACCCTGGCCAGGCTCTACAATGTAGTCCTGTCCACCGGTTACTACCCCGACCTGTGGAAAACCTCCCGTATCCTCATGTTCCTCAAACCTGGCAAACCGCCGTCCGCCGTCTCCTCCTACCGTCCCATCAGCCTTACCTCGGTCTTCAGCAAGGTCCTGGAATCTATCCTCACCCGCCGCATCCACCAGCATCTCCGCCAGCACCGCCTCCTCCCCGTTACCCAGTGTGGCTTTCGGCCGTCCTTCTCTTCCGACGATCTTCTCCTTCACCTCACTCATCTCCTTTCCGAACAGCTCAATTCCCGTCGATCCGCAATCTTCCTCTCTCTTGACCTCGAACGCGCATATGACCGCGTCTGGCATTCCGGTCTCCTCTTCAAGCTCCAAACCTTCGCCCTTCCCATTAACTACGTTCGTCTGATCGGTTCCTTTCTCTCCCGCCGTCCTTCCTCTGTCACCATCCATAACACCGATTCCTACACCTTTTTCCCCTCCGCCGGTGTGCCCCAAGGCTCCGTCCTATCCCCCCTTCTGTACTTGTTGTACACGGCGGACATGCCGCCGCCGTCACCCCCTGTCCACCTTCTCCAGTTTGCCGATGACACCGCCTTCCTTGCCCTTGCCCCCACCCTGCGACGCTCCCAACGCCTTCTCCAATCCCATCTTGACCGGTTCACCGCTTGGTGCAACCAGTGGTTGCTCAAGGTCAATCCTTCCAAAACCCAGGCGATCATTGTAGGCAACACCACTCCCTCCTTCCGCCTCCTTGATTTCTATCTCACCGTTTATGGCCGTCCCATCGCTCTCACCCCCACCCTTAAGTACCTTGGCGTCACCCTCGACCGTCGCCTCTCCTGGACTCCCCATCTCCAGACAATCCAAGCCAAGGCACGTTCCCGACTCCGTCTCCTCAAGCTCCTTTCCGGCCGAACGTGGGGTTTGGACCCCTCCACCATCCTCCACACCTATAAGTCCCTCATCCGCCCTATCCTCTGTTACGCCCATCCAGCCTGGATCTCCGCCCCCCCCTCCTTTTATAAATCCCTCCAAATCCTTGAACGCCATGCTCTCCGCCTTGCCTATCGCATCCGTCTCCCTTCCCCCACGCGGATCCTGTATGAACTTATCCCCTTCCCCCACCTCCTCCTCTTCCTCGAAAGGCTACGAATCCTCTACACCTCCCGTAAACTCGATCCTCCTCACCCGCTCGTCTCCCCGATCCTCTCCCACCCCCGCCCGCTGCCGCGCCTGTACTCCCATGTCCCACCCGGTCTCCATCTCTCCACCCTCCTTACCCTCTCCCAAGGTGGTTTCCGCCAGCTCCCTCTCCCTGATGATGTCCTCGTCCCCTCCATCTACCCCTCCTATCAACTTTGACCCTGCCCCCCCTCCCTCCTGGTGTCCTTTCCCTGCGGCACCCTCCCTCCTTTCTCTTCCCTTCCCTTCTCTCTCCTTTTCCCCCATCCCCTCCCTCCACCCCTCTTCTTCCGGGCTTCCCCTCCCCCTTCCTCTCTCCCCCCTCTTTCCCCAGCCCGTGGCGTCCCTGCTCTCCCCTCTCGCTTTCCCTCTCCCCCTCCTCCTCCTCCTCCTCCTCCTCCTCCTCCTCCTCCTCCTCTCTTGGCAGGTCCCCGGACTCGCACACGCATCGTGAACTTTCGCGCGCCGGAGATCATCGCCCTCGGATTAGTGTCTGTGCCGTCGTGTCTGTGCCTCAGTGTTTTTCGCCGTCCACGCTCCTTCGTTCACGTGTGTCATCTACCTCGTCAGTGTTTGTGCCCAGTGCCGACGGTTTTTCTTGTTTGTTTCGTCAAGTGTGAACGGCTTCATGTTTTTTTAACTATTGTATCTCCTGTTTTTTAACCGCCATTCTATTACTTGTCTGTCTCCCTTTCTTTTTTCTTGTACTGCTTATGGCTGAAGAGCGGAGTACACTGTTCCGCTGCCAGCCCACCTTGTATGGGGTGTCCAAATTACAATAAAGAAAAAAAAAAAAAAAGAGATATTTCCAATATGCGACATTCCCGCTGTCCCTATTCATTCCCGCTGTCCCGCGTCGCGTGCGGTCGTGCGTCGCGTGCGCTCCCGGTCTCTCGTCGTTTTGGGTGGGTAAAACGTGTGCGATCGACCTGAAATTTGGCACACAGCTTTGTGTTGTGCCACTACGAACCGTGTAGAAAAATATTCGGTGTTGCTTTAACCGTTTGTAAATTATCGTGACATTTGCCAAATTTTTAAATTTGCGTGTGTTTCGTAGTACTTAAGGAGTTTGTGGTGTTTGTGAAGTGCTTCGCCGACGCAGACCACATCGAGCTACGTCGCTGGTGCATCACCTGCCTCGTTAAACAGGTATTTTTATCAGTTTTTTCAAAAAGTCGATGTTTTTCTAATCTCATTATGTACGTCATTCTCGTGAATTCTTCCCACCTGAGTGGTACTGAAGGGGCGCAGTAACCGTATTTCGATTAATAATACACAGTAAAGTGGTCCACTGTGCCTAGAAACGGCTTTGTTGGTGGTCGTGTGCTGCCCTTTGTCTGCCACGCGTCTTCGCGGGCTCCGCGTGTGTTGAGAAATCCGTTGCCATCCGTCCATTGCCAGTCTTTATCTAGGTTCCAAGCACACAGCTGTATTCGTGAGGTCTTCCTCTATCGAATAGTGCCTAAAAAAGTGTGTCTCCCATTGTTAGTTTAAAAGTTACAAGCAATCGTAGCGTAGAATGCGTGGTGACCACGTGGTGACCGGAAGTTGCCTGTAATATCCTAATAACCGGCAGTTGGAGAAAATCTAAGACCACCAGTTCGTAGACGTCCTCATGCTCTGTAAGACGATGTAGAAAAATTAGGGTATTTCATTCATAGTTTAGCTGTTATATCTGTTTTCCCTACGTCCGCGCGCGCGCGCGCGCGCACACGCGTCGCCGATCAGGCGCGCTCGCCGCTCCGCGTCTGTCCAGCAGTGTAAATAAGGGCTAACGCCTTCTCGTTCAGAGAACTGAGCATGAGAGCCGTATAGCTAGCTTAATCCCCTCGCAAATGGAGTACTTAACCACATACTTTCCTTTCACGGATTAAGAAATAACCTCATTTTTCCGTCACAATCCGCAGTTCCTGCGCGTCTCAGAAAATTGCCACCTATCATTGAAATGCTAAGGCTCAGGTAAATTCTAAGTGCGCTGTTTTCCTGTCTGACTGCTACCTTTTCGATTCCCAACGAGAAAAGGCTAGGCTAGGCTAGTAGATTAGATACTGCTCGTGCAGTATATATTGTTGCTTCTGTTTTGGATGTGTCCACTGTAATCTTGTAGGTTGTATCACTCTGTCTCATAATATGTCTTCAGTGTAGCTAGTTATTTGTTAGGTTAGGAACTACACTTGCGGAAGTAAAGTCGTGGGTGCCGCACAGCCTGCGAGAGAGCGCAAAATGTAGGTGAGAAAGTGAAGAGCTCCAAGCGATCACCCAAGCTTTTAAAACTCTGTGGTGCTTTATACTCGTATGCTACTTGATATGATGGCAATAAATTTATTATTTGTGTGTTAGGTTAGAAAATTTAGTCCCATAAAGGTAGTTGTGTGTGTTGCGTGACAGGCGGATGCGCGTATCCTTTCAAGGACAGAAAACAACTAGGTTATATGTTTCTCCCTCAAAATGTGCCCTTACTCTCTTACTTGTCTGTTAGGTTAGGAATTATCTTCGAATAAGTAAAGACGTGTGTCACGTAGCTTGCGAACAAGTGCAAACTTGGGTGAGAAGGAGAGCTACAAGCATTTCTCCAAGTTCACAACAGTCATTTTTCATACTATTCTTGTAGGCCGTTGTTTTCCTTTCAACATCATGTCCATATGTTATTATTAGTGTATTGTTAGTGTGATCATTATTAGTGTGTTAGGTTAGGAAAATTTGCAGCAAGGTGCATATATTATCCTACTAGGGTATACGTTTCTGTTTCAAAGTGTGCCATTACTCTCTTACTTGTTTGTTAGGTTAAGAATTACCTTCGCATAAGTAAAGACATGTGTGTCACATAGCTTGTGAGGAAGTGCAAACTTAAGTGAGGAAAAGGAGAGCTACAAGCAGTTCTTTAAGTCCACAGCCCGTTTTAATATTATTCTTGTAGGCTATTGTTTGTTTTTCTCTAACATTAATTCATAGGTTCCTTATTAGCGTATTATTAGTGTGCTCATTATCAGTGTGTTAGGTTAGGGAAATGTGCTGCAGGGTTAAGTCCTGACTGACGATCGCGTGTGTAGGCCCTGCTAGGCTCGTTATCCAGGGATAGTGGTAGACTTGCCCACAGAAAACTGAGCTCTCCATAGTGATCGCCCCAAAATGGGGCCTACTAAGGACACTGTAGGGGCTGCAAGTCAACTTGGACGAAACTCGGTTGTTCCTGGTGACAAGGACAATTCAGCGTCATGTACTGACCTTCAGACAATGGAAAACATAAGAGAGGAGATGGAAGCCTTCTTGTTTAATGAAGTAAATAAAATAAACAATGCCCAGAAGAAGTTTATCCTAGGAAAACTTTCAGTGTATGAACAGATACTGAAGAAGTATGAGATGGAGGTTCTTGAACTTAAAACAGAGTTGCGATGTGTGACGGCCCCCCAAACAGGAACACCTCCACTGGTTGAGAGCTATGCCAACAAGGCGGCTGCAAAACCTTCAGCACCCAAACAGCACCTGATGAAACCGCAACAGCCTAAAGTCCTAATGATAAAACCGGCAGAAGGAGTCAAGAAAACTGAGAAGGAACTTGAAGAAACAGTAAAGAACCTTGTTGCAACATCACTGAAAGATGTGCGTATTTCCAAATGCAGGTCAATAAAGGACAAAGGTATTGTTCTTGAAGTCCCTAATGATCAGGATGTCGAGAAAATAAGGAAGTGCGAAGACATCTCACAATCAGGCATCACTGTCTCTGATCAAAAAAAAAGATCCCCAAAGATTATAATCTTTGATGTAAACAGAAATACAAGTGAAGATGAACTCAAAATGGAACTGTTTGAGAGAAATCTCTCCAGGATGAATGTGACGCAGGAAGACGTTATGGATGGCGTAAGAGTGCTGTTCAAGACTGGCCCAAGAAACCGTGAGGAAGCAAACATTGTACTGGAAGTCTCACCAAAACTCTGGAGCAAAATAGTACAATATGGTAGGGTCTACATAAACTGCAATTCGCACAGGGTACAAAACTACAGCAATATAAGCAGGTGCTACAAGTGCCAAGGTCATGGCCACACAGCAGCAAAGTGCAAGAATTCAGAAACAATTTGTGGCCACTGTGCAGCACCAGGACATACTTTCAAGGAGTGCTCAAAGAAGGATCAACCAGCCCAATGTGCAAACTGTAAGCGGGCTAAGAAGGCACACACCCACGCAGTGACAGAGAAATCTTGCCCTGAATACAATAGAATAAAGGCCATAATACATAGCACAATTGACTATGGCATGTAATAATAATGCAGAAGTACAACCTGGAAGAAGACCACAGACAGATACACAAGAAAATGCGATAAGGATCCTTCAAATAAATGGGAAAAGAGCAAAAATCGTCCCAGATCAATTGGCACAGCGAATCAGCGAAGAAAATATAGATGTGCTATTGATCCAGGAACCCTACTGCGTAAATAACAAAGTATTTGGGTACCCACCAAACTTCCAGCTGATCTACAGCCCAAAAGGCGAAGCACCCAAGGCAGCAATAGCAGTTAAGTCACAGACAGTAACAGCTTTGCAGATGACAAACTTCTGCAACATGCACATAGCTGCTGCCAACCTAAATGGAGCCTTTGGTGAGATCTACATTGCCAGCATTTATTGCCAATATGGATCACCCATAGACCTTTTTCTCCATCAACTGGAGATTATCCTCGACAAACTCCCAGGAAAACCAATTATTATAGGGATGGACACAAATGCGAACTCACCAATCTGGCACAGCTCAACGATGGATGCAGCAGGTAGAACGCTTGAAGACTTCATTTCACAACACGGGCTGATAATAATGAATGAGAGGTCAGAGCTAACTACATTCTCTGGCCCAAATGGGGAGAGCAATATTGACATCACACTCTGCACACCTCCAGCTGCCAAAGCGGTGTGCAAGTGGATGGTTCATGAAGAGTGGACGTCAAGTGACCACAGGGCCATAACATACGAATTCGTTGCACCTCAAAGAGCGAGAGCTACTGTGGAACTTGTCACCTACAACACAAGCTTCGCAAAGTGGCCCACCTTTGACCAGCATCTCATCAGGTCCACAGCCCACTGGCCACAAAGCCAAAATGTAGGCGTTAATGAAATGATCACAAGGCTACAGGCAGCAATCCACGAGAGCTGTAGCCGATCAATGAGAAAGAGGACACAGGTGCAAAATCCAGTACCATGGTGGAATGCAACACTTACTAACCTGCGACGTGACACCATTTCAGCACGACGAAGTCTGCAACGAGCACGTAAAAATAATAATGAACCAGACATAGAAGTAACAAAACAAACCTACAGTAGAGTGAAAAATAACTACAATAAGGAAATTGCTAAGGCCAAAGAGGAGACCTGGAAGAAATGGGTCAGTGACTGCGATCAGAATGATCCTTGGGCCATAGTGAGAAGGATAATTCGGCCAAAACATGGAACAGAAAACGTGCTAAGTAACATAAAAACAAAGAACCAGACTCCTACTATGACTTGGGAGGAGACTGTACGGTCATTACTACAGAGCCTGCTTCCTGATGACAACCCAGAACAGGACACAGATGGCCAACATGCTGTGAAAACAGACAACAACAGCTATGACAACGTGGACCTTGACCCAGAATTCACACTAGAAGAAATAGGGGCAGCAATAAAGGCTTGCAAACCAGGGAAGGCTACAGGTCCTGATGGTATTGATGATGCTATTATAAAAAGAGTTTGGCGCACCAGTCCCCATCTTCTCTCAGATTTATACAATAAATGTCTGCAGGAAAGAAGAGTCCCAGATACGTGGAAGGAGGGAAATGTCTGCATATTGCTGAAATCACTAGACAAACCTAGGGATGAGCCTAAATCCTACCGTCCAATATGCCTTCTGTCTATCTTAGGGAAAATTCTGGAAAGGTTAGTAGTCAGTCGTCTAGAAAAACGCTATGACGATTCAAATATCAAGGCCCACAACCAGTTTGGGTTTCGAAAGGGCGCATCGACAGAAATGGCTATTAGGCAAGTGTTGGGTAGTGTGGATTGTGAGGAGAAGTATGTGGTAGTAATATTTGTAGATATAGCAGGGGCCTTTGATAACTTATGGTGGCCTAGTGTTATGAGGCGTCTGAGAGCAATCCAGTGCCCGCGTAATTTGTATGACTTAATGGCAGATTACTTTAAAAACCGGAAGGTTATGGTCCAAAATAGGGCTGGCAGTGTAGAAAAATTGATCACAAAGGGTTGCCCACAAGGCTCTATTTGCGGTCCTTTCCTGTGGAATCTCGTCTTTGATGAGATTGTGATTGAAAAAGAAGACGAGCAATGGACAAAAGTGGCATATGCGGATGACCTGGCAATCATCATTAAGGGTCAGAGCAGGAAACAGATAGAGGACAGAGCAAAAATCGCGCTGGGTGAGGTAAGCAGATGGACCACCGAAAACAAGCTAGGGATATCCAAACAAAAGACGGTTGCCATGACCATCAAGGGTAGATTTGACAGTCACAGACCACCAACAATTCCTTTCGAGGGAGGAAATATCAAGTTCGTTGCAGAGTTTACATATCTCGGTGTAACTCTGGATGAAAGACTCTGGTTCACACCTCACATGAGGAACATCCAGAATAGATTAAGTGCTGTCTCAGGTTCCCTCTTGAGGGTAACTAGAACGGAGTGGGGTCTGCAGAAAAAGTCTCTCAGGGTAATCTATCAGGGCTTGTGCTTCTCTGTTTGCAGATATGGTGCAGCTGCATGGGCAGACCGGACGAAGCACCGATATGTCCAACGTATAATTGAGTCAATTCAGAGGCCATTTCTGTTACAGATGACCAGAGCTTGTAGGACTGTATCGACGGAGGCCTTGCAAGTACTAACAGGATGTATGCCGCTCGACCTGGAGATAGTGAAAGCAGCCTTGCTGTACTATACTCGACATGGTGTTGCTGGCTCGGTCGCAGGGTTCCAGGCTCCAAGACCCACTGCTGGGCAAAGCTCTAGACGTGATACCAGCAGACATATAGATATCATGTTGCAGGAGGAGTGGCAGCATAGATGGAACCACACAGCGAAGGGTAGGGAAACCTACGGCTGGATACCAGATGTGGGAATGTGGCAGGCAAGTTGGCGGAGGGCGACGATTCCACCATACTCCCTAACGTGCCTGCTGACTGACCACGGTCTGAAAAAGAAAATCTGCGACCTGGGCATTGAAGATGACGCCAGATGTACATGTGGCGAGGAAGAGGATTCCAATCACATCCTCTACACCTGTAAGCAGTACGCTGAGCCCAGAAGTCAGCTTATACAAACAGTAGGACACACATCCTACCAGAGAAAGGAAACTCTGCTCCAAACAGTAGATAGATTCTCAGCTATAAAGGCATTTGCTGAGGAAGCATTTGAGATCAGGGAAGTAGCGAGAATCATCAGTGAAGCAATCTAAAGAAATATACAGTAAATAGTAGGAAACGATTGCGACCCAGTACAAGAACCAGTACCAACTGGAAAACAACATTTTCTTTGACCCATGATTCCGAAACAGCCCTAATATCTCGCGCACTTGGAGGAGACATGGCTGAGTGTGGAGGGGTGACGAGCTGACTCTCAGAACCACCGATGATGCCTCTACATGGCTCCTGGGACACCAGTGGCGAGAAGGGAATGTCGGAGGGCAGAAATACAAGTACATGGACAAGAATTGGCCGAGATCCTGGGAAACTGGTGATCGACAGCATGTGGGCCTCGCCAGCCTGGGGGCTACAGGTTGTTCCCCTGAGCACCTCCGTAATTACGATAATGCTGTATGTGGATGCTATACTGCTGATGAAAAGGGTCGCCATCAGCAGTGGCGGCGCCGCCTCCACGTGGTTCCCCGTGGGCACCCAAAAGGGTGGCTAAAGGCGCTCTTCAGATGGAAGGTCCATTCCCCCACCAAGGGGGTAGTTTTTCCGAGCTGGTTTCCTTCGTTGTGGCGAAGTTGGGTAGTGGATGCATGGGTTGGATTTGAAGGGAGTATGAGCGGAAGCTCGGGGATCCCTGATGATAATCCACCTCTGGCCAGGGGAAACCCAAACCAGAGCAGCCATGTACAGTACTGTCCCTATTCATGAGCTGCGAGCTGTACCACGTACAAGCTACAGACGCGATCGCATTGCTCACTGTACGGATTCTCATGCTGAGCCATCAGCTAGGAAGCGCCCCATCCATGTCGGCACCCGTGGGCGTTGCACTCGCAGTCGCAAAAAACGCTGGGCACATATATGTCTCGGAAGAGTAACGACAGTCCGAGTCTCCTGCGTGGGAAGAGTCTTTCTAGGCCCTGACCCACGGGAAGGGTGTAGCTTCCCCCATCCCGGACATTTGACGTCGTCACACTACCGGTATTGACTAATAGACTGATTGCTGATAATCATTAGCCATACACTGGGGGAAACGGCCGACAGGGGCGGCAACATAGTGGAGCCGCAGTGTCACTAATGTACAGAGATAGAACAGTTTCGACTGGAACCAGAGTAACCGTATACACGGCACTGATGAGTAATAGATGCAGAGCCATCAGAATACAATGTATACAACCGTCCCTATACATGCTGAAAGACTCTGCACACAATGAGAACCACACGTCAGCCAGACACTCTTATCACACACTACTCTCTTATCACACACTACTCTCTTATCACACACTACTCTCTGCCTGTAACAGGCACACACACAATATCTAACCACCAGCATGGAAGAACATCCAGTGCATCCTCTCCGCCACATGACACAATCCACACTATCATTACCAGACCGGGAGGTCCACCCAGAAAACACAATATCCCACCCTTCCGACATCCGCACATTGCTCAGCTAAGCCACGAACACCCACACATGTCCTACACAGGGGTGCACCCAACATCACAATACTGCCTCCTGTCACAGCACACATTCAATGGCAGGAATGAAAGACACAGATCTGCCACAACCATGGAATTGGAGCGCCGCCTGTCATGAGCCAAAAGTGCATCCTGACGTGACAAATCAGATAATACCGCAGGCATCCAATTACGATAATCACTATCAACGAACCTGCCGCCGCCCCCCCCCCCCCAATACACCTTTCCCTACAACAATGTGTATCTGAACCTACGCCATATTGTACCTTAACCTAACCTATATCGTACCTTAACCTAACCTATATTGTACCTTAACCTAACCTATATCGTACCTTAACCTAACCTATATCGTACCTTAACCTAACCTATATTGTACCTTAACCTAACCTATATTGTACCTTAACCTAACCTACGTTGTGCCTTAACCTAACCTACGTTGTGCTTAATCTAACCTACGTTGTGCCTTAACCTAACCTACGTTGTGCCTTAACCTAACCTACGTTGTGCCTTAACCTAACCTACGTTGTGCCTTAACCTAACCTACGTTGTGCCTTAACCTAACCTACGTTGTGCCTTAACCTAACCTACGTTGTGCCATAACCTAACCTACGTTGTGCCTTAACCTAACCTACGTTGTGCCTTAACCTAACCTACGTTGTGCCTTAACCTAACCTACGTTGTGCTTAACCTAACCTACGTTGTGCCTTAACCTAACCTACGTTGTGCCTTAACCTAACCTACGTTGTGCCTTAACCTAACCTACGTTGTGCCTTAACCTAACCTACGTTGTGCCTTAACCTAACCTACGTTGTGCCTTAACCTAACCTACGTTGTGCCTTAACCTAACCTACGTTGTGCCTTAACCTAACCTACGTTGTGCCTTAACCTAACCTACGTTGTGCCTTAACCTAACCTACGTTGTGCCTTAACCTAACCTACGTTGTGCCTTAACCTAACCTAATTTGTGCCTTAACCTAACCTAATTTGTGCCTTAACCTAACCTAATTTGTGCCTTAACCTAACCTAATTTGTGCCTTAACCTAACCTAATTTGTGCCTTAACCTAACCTAATTTGTGCCTTAACCTAACCTAATTTGTGCCTTAACCTAACCTAATTTGTGCCTTAACCTAACCTACGTTGTGCCTTAACCTAACCTACGTTGTGCCTTAACCTAACCTACGTTGTGCCTTAACCTAACCTACGTTGTGCCTTAACCTAACCTACGTTGTGCCTTAACCTAACCTACGTTGTGCCTTAACCTAACCTACGTTGTGCCTTAACCTAACCTACGTTGTGCCTTAACCTAACCTACGTTGTGCCTTAACCTAACCTACGTTGTGCCTTAACCTAACCTACGTTGTGCCTTAACCTAACCTACGTTGTGCCTTAACCTAACCTACGTTGTGCCTTAACCTAACCTACGTTGTGCCTTAACCTAACCTACGTTGTGCCTTAACCTAACCTACGTTGTGCCTTAACCTAACCTACGTTGTGCCTTAACCTAACCTACGTTGTGCCTTAACCTAACCTACGTTGTGCCTTAACCTAACCTACGTTGTGCCTTAACCTAACCTAATTTGTGCCTTAACCTAACCTAATTTGTGCCTTAACCTAACCTAATTTGTGCCTTAACCTAACCTAATTTGTGCCTTAACCTAACCTAATTTGTGCCTTAACCTAACCTAATTTGTGCCTTAACCTAACCTAATTTGTGCCTTAACCTAACCTAATTTGTGCCTTAACCTAACCTAATTTGTGCCTTAACCTAACCTAATTTGTGCCTTAACCTAACCTAATTTGTGCCTTAACCTAACCTACGTTGTGCCTTAACCTAACCTACGTTGTGCCTTAACCTAACCTACGTTGTGCCTTAACCTAACCTACGTTGTGCCTTAACCTAACCTACGTTGTGCCTTAACCTAACCTACGTTGTGCCTTAACCTAACCTAGTTTGTGCCTTAACCTAACCTAGTTTGTGCCTTAACCTAACCTAATTTGTGCCTTAACGTAACCCATGTTGTCCCGTAACGTAACCCATGTTGTGCCGTAACGTAACCCATGTTGTGCCGTAACGTAACCCATGTTGTGCCGTAACGTAACCCATGTTGTGCCGTAACGTAACCCATGTTGTGCCGTAACGTAACCCATGTTGTGCCGTAACGTAACCTATAATATGCCTTAACCTAACCTATAATATGCCTTAACCTAACCTATAATATGCCTTAACCTAACCTATAATATGCCTTAACCTAACCTATAATATGCCTTAACCTAACCTATAATATGCCTTAACCTAACCTATAATATGCCTTAACCTAACCTATAATATGCCTTAACCTAACCTATAATATGCCTTAACCTAACCTATAATATGCCTTAACCTAACCTATAATATGCCTTAACCTAACCTAAAGTGCGCCGTAACCAAAACTATATTGCGCCTTAACCTGACGCACGTTGTCGCTGAACCTGCTCTGTAATTGTTATGCAACTCGTTAAATTAGTGTAGTGTTGCCTAACCGCAACCCTCGCAATATAGTTCGCTACTCGCACTGCCCGGTCCCCTGTGTATCGCGTCATGTTAAACACCTTGCAGGTGTTGCTGACTTTCCACATGCTCCTGCTATACACTGTAATGTGGATAGCAGCAGGACGTACATGCCCCCCCCCCTTCCCCCCTGCCTTCGCAAGCTGGTCGGTGAGAAGTTTGCATGTTCAACGCCCTTCGCATGCCGACGTACTCAGCCTACGTTGTGGTACGGCCTGTCACCTGTCCGCCGATGTACGCAAAACCCACAAACTGTACTGCACATTGGTCCGTATGTACTGAATGATACATCGTGGCACATGTGGCCGTATGACGACTGCGCCTAGCAACGGCGGACCATACAGTCCAAATATTGTGCACGCAGCTACGTGTCGTCTCCCTATAAGAGCTGGATTGCAGTGTGGTACGCCATACAGACGTGTGGGAGGAACGGACGCCCTGGATGGCGATCAGCATGAGCAGTCTGTTGATGTAGTGGAGCGTGTATTCGGACGTAGTCGTCTCTTCTCACACACCGTGATAGCATGTTGCACCGTGTTCCACATCTGCGACATGCTGCAGAGGCCGGCTGACAGTCGTTCGCGCAATGGACACCGCATACGTACGGGGTCGACCTTCCACGTGTTCTCTAGGCGTGCACATGTTGTTGCGTCTATGTGGGCAGACGTAGTGTGTTGTGACACCTGACACAGGCATGCAATACTCGTTGCAAATGGCGATGGACGTGTACGTTTGCTGGTGACGTTACGCAAATGAACAACTGGTAACCCGTTGTGGTGCGGTTGTTCTCGCTAGAGGTGAATCAGTGTTGGCGACGATCGGTCGAGCTATTAACCGGTTGTTTCAGGGATACCCACCATGCCCACGAACGTGAAAGGGGATCTGGGTGTGAGGCGATACGCGGCGGTGGCTGGGTGGGACCGTCCCCGGCCGGTGAGGGGGGGCCGCCCGGCGTGCTGGCAGCGCGGTGCGTGGGCGCACGCGCTACAGCCGGCTGGTGGGGGCGGCCAGTGGCAGGCGCGCCGGCCGACGGACGCGGCAGGCGGCGCAGCTGCGCGCCGGCGCCCCCTGCTCGCGACGCCTTGCGGCCAAAGTAGGTCCTCGCGGGCCCGGTGCGAAGCGCGGTGGCCATCTGCAGTGTGCTGGTCCGATTGAGGACTTTGTGCGCTGAGGATGCGCCGCCGCCCGGCGCTCGGCGCCGCGACGCCGTCTGCTGCTCGGTCGCCCCAGCGGTTCTCGCAGGTGGTTTGTATCGCAGCTGTGCGGACGTGTTGGCGCGTGCGCTGTGCTGGGAGAGTTCGCTTCGGCACCCAAGTGGGGCTTTTGTCCTTCTGTGGCGCCGGCGTTGGAGCTGCCGGTCACCGTAGGTGGCGCGTGTTGTCTCCCGCCGGCAATGCCACGACAGCACGCTCCCGGGCCTCTGTCGGCAGCGGCAAGCTCAGTTGGGAGCACGGGTGGTCGCACCTAAAGCGTCTACTCGCCTAACTCCGGGCGATTGCGCCTCTCTCGAACCCGACCAAGTACTTAGGACGGCGCTGCGCGCCGCCGGGACCTGAGAGGGTTTCGAGGTGTGTTGTGCAGGGGAGCTCAGCCTCCTCCTGTTTGCAGAATAATTGAGCGGACGCTTGCGTGTTCGCGCGGGCCCCCGGGACACACTCCCGGGCGGCCGGCTGCTCAGCTCTAGTTGACGCAGCTCCCTGGTTGATCCTGCCAGTAGTCATATGCTTGTCTCAAAGATTAAGCCATGCATGTCTCAGTACAAGCCGCATTAAGGTGAAACCGCGAATGGCTCATTAAATCAGTTATGGTTCCTTAGATCGTACCCACGTTACTTGGATAACTGTGGTAATTCTAGAGCTAATACATGCAAACAGAGTCCCGACCAGAGATGGAAGGGACGCTTTTATTAGATCAAAACCAATCGGTCGGCTCGTCCGGTCCGTTTGCCTTGGTGACTCTGAATAACTTTGGGCTGATCGCACGGTCCTCGTACCGGCGACGCATCTTTCAAATGTCTGCCTTATCAACTGTCGATGGTAGGTTCTGCGCCTACCATGGTTGTAACGGGTAACGGGGAATCAGGGTTCGATTCCGGAGAGGGAGCCTGAGAAACGGCTACCACATCCAAGGAAGGCAGCAGGCGCGCAAATTACCCACTCCCGGCATGGGGAGGTAGTGACGAAAAATAACGATACGGGACTCATCCGAGGCCCCGTAATCGGAATGAGTACACTTTAAATCCTTTAACGAGTATCTATTGGAGGGCAAGTCTGGTGCCAGCAGCCGCGGTAATTCCAGCTCCAATAGCGTATA
>NC_064641.1:414839726-414842226 GCF_023864345.2 Schistocerca serialis cubense | reverse complement strand
AGGCAGTGTGGGGAAGGATGCGTCTCAAACAGCCTCTCCTTCTCAAGTGCCCTTACCCGCCTTCTAGAGGTGGAGCTGTTAAGCCTTCGGGCGACTGAAGGGCAGGGGCACGACGGTGTGCTGAACAACTTGTACACCGGTTCTGACAGGTGCATTTGCTGTGGTGGGAACTTGCCCCAAGTCGGCGAAGGTCACTCGCCTTGTCTTGGGCTCCGAGGCATGCTCTGCCAAGCCGGGGCGTGGTGACATGTCCCCGGTTAGGTTAGATGGGTCCAGACCTCTGAACGTCTGGGGGACCGGCCCGGCACCTGAGTAGGACCGGGTCCTTGGCCTTTGGTGGGAACCTGGGCTAGTAAGGGGCGAAGGACGGAGAGTGAATCCGCTCTCCCGGAATGCGGGTGGCATTCGCCGATAAGGGAGCGGGTGAAAACTACAGTGGTGTGGCTGTTGAAGAGGACTAGTGCGCTGTACCCACGGCGTGCTAAACCTGGCAGCTCAGTTATTGACAGCTCTTGGTCAAGGGGCGGGACCGGTGAGCGAGCTGCATGTAGCCTCCCCCCATGCCAGAGAGGCCGGTCCGGGGCAAGAGACGGGCCTCCATCCTTCACTCTCTTTGATTACGATAATGGCTGAAAATCAAGAGAGTGGTAATGTGTTAGATGCTTCCGGAACGGAAATCGAGATGAATTTGACAGTTGCTGAGCGACACTCGAAATTCTTGAAATTGCTGGACTCGAGTGTCAAAAATGGAAAGATCAGCAATGGTGCGATAAACCAGATAAGAGACTTTATTGCTAATTGGGCAATTGTTCACTCCCAGTTAGAGGGGAGAATATCGGAACTAGAAAAAGAAAATAAAAGGATTAGAAGTCAGCCTACTCGGACGTATGCTGCGGTTGCCAAAGCCCCAGTGGCCAAGGCGCCAACAGCAAAGGAGACAATAGAACAGAACATCAAAAAAGTTGCACCCACGGTCTTTATAAAACCTAAACCTGGCGAAGACATCAAAGCTGCTAAGACAGCTTTCGAAAAGTGTGTTGATCCAAAGAAAGATAAAATCAGGATCAACAGTGTCCGTACCTCTAAGAATGTGCTGATAGTCGAGACGGCCTCGCCAGAAGATAGCCAAAAGATCTTAGGTAATAAACAACTAAGCGAGAAAGTTAGGTGTGAACCTCCACGAAAGCGTCGTCCACTTATGAGTCTATATGATGTACCTACATTTATGTCAGCGGACAGCCTACTTGATGCGATATATACGCAAAATTTTGACGTCTCAATGACTAGAAACGAGTTTGATGAAGAGTTCAAGCTCCGTTTTAAAGTAGGGCCTCGAGGAAAGCTGACGGTACATCATGTTGTGGAGGTTTCACCGAACTTATGGAAGGTATTAACGCGGGCTGGCCGGCTGTACGTCGGCTACTCAGCACTGAACATTAAAGATTACCTGGCAGTACCACGTTGTACAAAATGCCAGGACATAAACCATACTAATAAGTATTGTACAGAACCGAATATAATATGTGCCCACTGTGGCCTGGCTGGACATATTAGGAAAGATTGTCCTAATATGGACAAAGCAGCAATATGTGTACCATGTAAGAAACGGGGCCGTAAGTGTGGTGGACCAAAAGATTGTCCAACCTACCGAATGTTCTTAGATAGGCTTATCCAAAGAACAGATTACGGCGAAATTTAAAGTGGTACAAGTCAATGCCATGCGCAGCCAGATGGTTGCACATGAGCTACGGAAGGTAGCGGAACAAGAAGGAATAGATATACTTCTGATACAAGAACCGAACTCCTGTGCGGGTCGAGTCCCTGGTTTTCCCGCAACAGCACAGGTGGTTTCCTCGGGTGGGAACCCCATGAGTGCAATTATAGTATTGAACAAAACTATCAAAACTACGATATTAAATCAGTTCTGTACTGAGCATATTATAGTTGTACAACTTAATTTGCTGTCTTACAGCATGTACGTTGTAAACGTCTACTGCCAATTCAGACATGACATCAAGATTTATCTTGATCAGCTGAATTGGATACTAAGAGTTTTAGCCGGGCAGGCTATAATAGTAGCTCTTGATGCTAATGCTAAGTCCCCACTCTGGCACAGTGATGTACAGGACGGTAGGGGTGCGGAGCTTGTTGATTTGATAATGGAAACGCACATGCATGTGCTAAACTTGCCTGGGTACCCCCCGACCTACTCAGGGAGGGCGGGTGCAACATCAAATATTGATGTCACACTAGCAAGCGAGAGGGCAGCACCCCACGTCCATAACTGGCAAGTAAGAGAACATCTAACTGTCAGTGATCACAACTGTATTACATTTGAAATAGCGTCGACCATCGTGGATGTGCCAGGTGAGTGGGTGGAACGGTACAACTATGCTCGGACAGACTGGGACCGACTCGTGCAGGTGTTCAGTCCTCCTGAGTTCGGGGAGGACATAGGTAATATTGATGAAGCTGTGGAGGAGCTTGTGAGCTCCGTGCA
>NC_064641.1:414829726-414834726 GCF_023864345.2 Schistocerca serialis cubense | reverse complement strand
GACCGGCAATCACACCACCTGCACCCGTTCGTGCCCCACCCCAACCGCCAAACTCGCATCGCCAGCGGATGAACGGCGGACGTTTCCCGCACTCGTAAGGTGCAATCCACACCTATAACATGCGTTTCATGAAGAGATATTTCCAATATGCGACATTCCCGCTGTCCCTATTCATGAGCTGCGAGCTGTACCACGTACAAGCTACAGACGCGATCGCATTGCTCACTGTACGGATTCTCATGCTGAGCCATCAGCTAGGAAGCGCCCCATCCATGTCGGCACCCGTGGGCGTTGCACTCGCAGTCGCAAAAAACGCTGGGCACATATATGTCTCGGAAGAGTAACGACAGTCCGAGTCTCCTGCGTGGGAAGAGTCTTTCTAGGCCCTGACCCACGGGAAGGGTGTAGCTTCCCCCATCCCGGACATTTGACGTCGTCACACTACCGGTATTGACTAATAGACTGATTGCTGATAATCATTAGCCATACACTGGGGGAAACGGCCGACAGGGGCGGCAACATAGTGGAGCCGCAGTGTCACTAATGTACAGAGATAGAACAGTTTCGACTGGAACCAGAGTAACCGTATACACGGCACTGATGAGTAATAGATGCAGAGCCATCAGAATACAATGTATACAACCGTCCCTATACATGCTGAAAGACTCTGCACACAATGAGAACCACACGTCAGCCAGACACTCTTATCACACACTACTCTCTTATCACACACTACTCTCTTATCACACACTACTCTCTGCCTGTAACAGGCACACACACAATATCTAACCACCAGCATGGAAGAACATCCAGTGCATCCTCTCCGCCACATGACACAATCCACACTATCATTACCAGACCGGGAGGTCCACCCAGAAAACACAATATCCCACCCTTCCGACATCCGCACATTGCTCAGCTAAGCCACGAACACCCACACATGTCCTACACAGGGGTGCACCCAACATCACAATACTGCCTCCTGTCACAGCACACATTCAATGGCAGGAATGAAAGACACAGATCTGCCACAACCATGGAATTGGAGCGCCGCCTGTCATGAGCCAAAAGTGCATCCTGACGTGACAAATCAGATAATACCGCAGGCATCCAATTACGATAATCACTATCAACGAACCTGCCGCCGCCCCCCCCCCCCCAATACACCTTTCCCTACAACAATGTGTATCTGAACCTACGCCATATTGTACCTTAACCTAACCTATATCGTACCTTAACCTAACCTATATTGTACCTTAACCTAACCTATATCGTACCTTAACCTAACCTATATCGTACCTTAACCTAACCTATATTGTACCTTAACCTAACCTATATTGTACCTTAACCTAACCTACGTTGTGCCTTAACCTAACCTACGTTGTGCTTAACCTAACCTACGTTGTGCCTTAACCTAACCTACGTTGTGCCTTAACCTAACCTACGTTGTGCCTTAACCTAACCTACGTTGTGCCTTAACCTAACCTACGTTGTGCCTTAACCTAACCTACGTTGTGCCTTAACCTAACCTACGTTGTGCCTTAACCTAACCTACGTTGTGCCTTAACCTAACCTACGTTGTGCCTTAACCTAACCTACGTTGTGCCTTAACCCAACCTACGTTGTGCCTTAACCTAACCTACGTTGTGCCTTAACCTAACCTACGTTGTGCCTTAACCTAACCTACGTTGTGCCTTAACCTAACCTACGTTGTGCCTTAACCTAACCTACGTTGTGCCTTAACCTAACCTACGTTGTGCCTTAACCTAACCTACGTTGTGCCTTAACCTAACCTACGTTGTGCCTTAACCTAACCTACGTTGTGCCTTAACCTAACCTACGTTGTGCCTTAACCTAACCTACGTTGTGCCTTAACCTAACCTAATTTGTGCCTTAACCTAACCTAATTTGTGCCTTAACCTAACCTAATTTGTGCCTTAACCTAACCTAATTTGTGCCTTAACCTAACCTAATTTGTGCCTTAACCTAACCTAATTTGTGCCTTAACCTAACCTAATTTGTGCCTTAACCTAACCTAATTTGTGCCTTAACCTAACCTACGTTGTGCCTTAACCTAACCTACCTTGTGCCTTAACCTAACCTACGTTGTGCCTTAACCTAACCTACGTTGTGCCTTAACCTAACCTACGTTGTGCCTTAACCTAACCTACGTTGTGCTTTAACCTAACCTACGTTGTGCCTTAACCTAACCTACGTTGTGCCTTAACCTAACCTACGTTGTGCCTTAACCTAACCTACGTTGTGCCTTAACCTAACCTATGTTGTGCCTTAACCTAACCTACGTTGTGCCTTAACCTAACCTACGTTGTGCCTTAACCTAACCTACGTTGTGCCTTAACCTAACCTACGTTGTGCCTTAACCTAACCTACGTTGTGCCTTAACCTAACCTACGTTGTGCCTTAACCTAACCTACGTTGTGCCTTAACCTAACCTACGTTGTGCCTTAACCTAACCTAATTTGTGCCTTAACCTAACCTAATTTGTGCCTTAACCTAACCTAATTTGTGCCTTAACCTAACCTAATTTGTGCCTTAACCTAACCTAATTTGTGCCTTAACCTAACCTAATTTGTGCCGTAACCTAACCTAATTTGTGCCTTAACCTAACCTAATTTGTGCCTTAACCTAACCTAATTTGTGCCTTAACCTAACCTAATTTGTGCCTTAACCTAACCTAATTTGTGCCTTAACCTAACCTACGTTGTGCCTTAACCTAACCTACGTTGTGCCTTAACCTAACCTACGTTGTGCCTTAACCTAACCTACGTTGTGCCTTAACCTAACCTACGTTGTGCCTTAACCTAACCTAGTTTGTGCCTTAACCTAACCTAGTTTGTGCCTTAACCTAACCTAATTTGTGCCTTAACGTAACCCATGTTGTGCCGTAACGTAACCCATGTTGTGCCGTAACGTAACCCATGTTGTGCCGTAACGTAACCCATGTTGTGCCGTAACGTAACCCATGTTGTGCCGTAACGTAACCCATGTTGTGCCGTAACGTAACCCATGTTGTGCCGTAACGTAACCCATGTTGTGCCGTAACGTAACCCATGTTGTGCCGTAACGTAACCCATGTTGTGCCGTAACGTAACCCATGTTGTGCCGTAACGTAACCTATAATATGCCTTAACCTAACCTATAATATGCCTTAACCTAACCTATAATATGCCTTAACCTAACCTATAATATGCCTTAACCTAACCTATAATATGCCTTAACCTAACCTATAATATGCCTTAACCTAACCTATAATATGCCTTAACCTAACCTATAATATGCCTTAACCTAACCTATAATATGCCTTAACCTAACCTATAATATGCCTTAACCTAACCTATAATATGCCTTAACCTAACCTATAATATGCCTTAACCTAACCTATAATATGCCTTAACCTAACCTAAAGTGCGCCGTAACCAAAACTATATTGCGCCTTAACCTGACGCACGTTGTCGCTGAACCTGCTCTGTAATTGTTATGCAACTCGTTAAATTAGTGTAGTGTTGCCTAACCGCAACCCTCGCAATATAGTTCGCTACTCGCACTGCCCGGTCCCCTGTGTATCGCGTCATGTTAAACACCTTGCAGGTGTTGCTGACTTTCCACATGCTCCTGCTATACACTGTAATGTGGATAGCAGCAGGACGTACATGCCCCCACCCCCTTCCCCCCTGCCTTCGCAAGCTGGTCGGTGAGAAGTTTGCATGTTCAACGCCCTTCGCATGCCGACGTACTCAGCCTACGTTGTGGTACGGCCTGTCACCTGTCCGCCGATGTACGCAAAACCCACAAACTGTACTGCACATTGGTCCGTATGTACTGAATGATACATCGTGGCACATGTGGCCGTATGACGACTGCGCCTAGCAACGGCGGACCATACAGTCCAAATATTGTGCACGCAGCTACGTGTCGTCTCCCTATAAGAGCTGGATTGCAGTGTGGTACGCCATACAGACGTGTGGGAGGAACGGACGCCCTGGATGGCGATCAGCATGAGCAGTCTGTTGATGTAGTGGAGCGTGTATTCGGACGTAGTCGTCTCTTCTCACACACCGTGATAGCATGTTGCACCGTGTTCCACATCTGCGACATGCTGCAGAGGCCGGCTGACAGTCGTTCGCGCAATGGACACCGCATACGTACGGGGTCGACCTTCCACATGTTCTCTAGGCGTGCACATGTTGTTGCGTCTATGTGGGCAGACGTAGTGTGTTGTGACACCTGACACAGGCATGCAATACTCGTTGCAAATGGCGATGGACGTGTACGTTTGCTGGTGACGTTACGCAAATGAACAACTGGTAACCCGTTGTGGTGCGGTTGTTCTCGCTAGAGGTGAATCAGTGTTGGCGACGATCGGTCGAGCTATTAACCGGTTGTTTCAGGGATACCCACCATGCCCACGAACGTGAAAGGGGGATCTGGGTGTGAGGCGATACGCGGCGGTGGCTGGGTGGGACCGTCCCCGGCCGGTGAGGGGGGGCCGCCCGGCGTGCTGGCAGCGCGGTGCGTGGGCGCACGCGCTACAGCCGGCTGGTGGGGGCGGCCAGTGGCAGGCGCGCCGGCCGACGGACGCGGCAGGCGGCGCAGCTGCGCGCCGGCGCCCCCTGCTCGCGGCGCCTTGCGGCCAAAGTAGGTCCTCGCGGGCCCGGTGCGAAGCGCGGTGGCCATCTGCAGTGTGCTGGTCCGATTGAGGACTTTGTGCGCTGAGGATGCGCCGCCGCCCGGCGCTCGGCGCCGCGACGCCGTCTGCTGCTCGGTCGCCCCAGCGGTTCTCGCAGGTGGTTTGTATCGCAGCTGTGCGGACGTGTTGGCGCGTGCGCTGTGCTGGGAGAGTTCGCTTCGGCACCCAAGTGGGGCTTTTGTCCTTCTGTGGCGCCGGCGTTGGAGCTGCCGGTCACCGTAGGTGGCGCGTGTTGTCTCCCGCCGGCAATGCCACGACAGCACGCTCCCGGGCCTCTGTCGGCAGCGGCAAG
>NC_064641.1:414822226-414824726 GCF_023864345.2 Schistocerca serialis cubense | reverse complement strand
CAGGGAGATAGGGTTTGGAACGCGAAGAGCACCGCAGTTGCGGCGGTGTCCCGATCTTCCCCTCGGACCTTGAAAATCCGGGAGAGGGCCACGTGGAGGTGTCGCGCCGGTTCGTACCCATATCCGCAGCAGGTCTCCAAGGTGAAGAGCCTCTAGTCGATAGAATAATGTAGGTAAGGGAAGTCGGCAAATTGGATCCGTAACTTCGGGATAAGGATTGGCTCTGAGGATCGGGGCGTGTCGGGCTTGGTCGGGAAGTGGGTCAGCGCTAACGTGCCGGGCCTGGGCGAGGTGAGTGCCGTAGGGGTGCCGGTAAGTGCGGGCGTTTAGCGCGGGCGTGGTCTGCTCTCGCCGTTGGTCGGCCTCGTGCTGGCCGGCGGTGCAGGATGCGCGCGCCTGCGCGGCGTTCGCGCCCCGGTGCTTCAACCTGCGTGCAGGATCCGAGCTCGGTCCCGTGCCTTGGCCTCCCACGGATCTTCCTTGCTGCGAGGCCGCGTCCGCCTTAGCGTGCTCCTCCGGGGGCGCGCGGGTGCGCGGATTCTCTTCGGCCGCCATTCAACGATCAACTCAGAACTGGCACGGACTGGGGGAATCCGACTGTCTAATTAAAACAAAGCATTGCGATGGCCCTAGCGGGTGTTGACGCAATGTGATTTCTGCCCAGTGCTCTGAATGTCAACGTGAAGAAATTCAAGCAAGCGCGGGTAAACGGCGGGAGTAACTATGACTCTCTTAAGCTCACATGATGCGTCATATATGGATCCTCTCAATCCACTCCTCAGCATCCTAGCGATGTCGAGTGGATGATGGTTCGCTTAGCCTCTCAGTGGGAAATCCTAGCTCTGGCCTTCACGTGGCGGGAGTCGTGAGGGGGGCCGAGAGGGGGCACAGTGCTCTGTGTCTCCTCAGAGCTCTCCAACCGACAGAGCGGGGTGATCCTTCGGGGCTTGGGGGTTGCCTGCCCCCCTGCCCCTTGTTTCAGCTGGCCCCAACACAAGGAATATATCAGGTAGCGGTCCTCCCACTGGAGGCGCCGCGCCAGTTGTTGGGCCACCATCTGACGCCTCCAGTCCGGGTCGAGCAGCCTTGCCTGCGTTTCAGTGCCCTGAGTGCCAGCGGAGCTTCAGCACCAAGAGTGGTCTTGGTGTCCACCGCCGCAGGGCTCACCCTAGTGCAGCGAATGCAGAGGTCAACATCCAGAGGACGAAGGCCAGGTGGTCCAGTGAGGAACTGTTACGCCTGGCCCATGCAGAGGCAGTGCTGACACTCGAAGGCACCCGGTTCCTGAACCAAGAACTAGCGAAGTCCTTCCCGCACCGCTCGCTTGAATCCATCAAGTGCCAGCGACGTGCGGGAGCTTACAGGAACCAGGTTGCCGAGTTCGTCACTGCCCTCTCTACTTCTGCGGATCGTCCTCGCACCTCTGATGCTGCTGCACCACCTGTTGTGACATCCCCAGTTTCCTTGACACCACCGTCGGTAGAGGACCCTGTCGACCAGGCTATCTGGTCGGTCTTAGCAGCCTTACCATCGTCGGGCTCAAGGTTTCGCTCAGTTGACGACATCTTGGCGCTGGGACACACTGCATCTCGGCATGTCATCATGGGCATGCTGCCACCTGCACTTGATGCTATAGGTAGCAAGGAGGCGCCCCAAAATCCCGTCGCCTCCAAGCAGATGTCCCAGCCACCTGAGCGGAAACGAGCTCGGCGTAGGTGGGAGTATTTTGTCTGCCAGCGTGCGTTCTCCAAAAACGCGGGGCGGTGCATTAATGGCATTCTAGACGGTACACTGCTCCACCAACCACCTACTATTCCTGGTCTGGTGGAGTATTGGAAAGATCTCTTTACACGGCGCCCATCAGGCCGGGTTGACCGTCTGGATTGTCAGTTGTTACCGTCCCGTGCCGAGGTGCCCTTTCAACAGCTGTGGGCGCCCATCACGTTGGAGGACATTGCTGCAGCTCTCCCACCCCGTCGCTCCGCCGCGGGACCAGACGGGCTCACACCTGCCCAGCTCCGTCGTCTTCCCCGTGAGGTCCTTCTGAAAGTGTTAAACCTTTTCCTTTTGACCCGCCGTCTCCCATCCCGACTCCTCCAGGCCCGTACCTCCCTGCTGCCCAAGAAGGCCGCCCCAGCATCCCCCTCTGACTTCCGCCCGATCACAGTTTGCTCAGTCCTCGCCAGGGTCTTCCACAAGATCCTGGCGGGTCGGCTGATGCGGGCTTGTGTGTTGGACGGGCGTCAGCGGGCTTTCCTTCCTCAGGATGGGATGCTGCACAATTCATTCTTGTTGGACCTGGCGATGACTCAGGCCAGGGCGAACTGTAACTCCCTCTATGTTGCGTCCCTGGATGTGTCCAAGGCATTCGACTCTCTGGACCATGGTGCCCTGAGGCCTGCCCTGAGGGCTCATGGTCTGCCAGACGAGTTCATTGGATACATCCTGGGATGCTATGAGGATGGAGCGACGGTGATCTCTGGTTCGGGGAAGTCAACGG
>NC_064641.1:414812226-414817226 GCF_023864345.2 Schistocerca serialis cubense | reverse complement strand
GTGCATCCTCTCCGCCACATGACACAATCCACACTATCATTACCAGACCGGGAGGTCCACCCAGAAAACACAATATCCCACCCTTCCGACATCCGCACATTGCTCAGCTAAGCCACGAACACCCACACATGTCCTACACAGGGGTGCACCCAACATCACAATACTGCCTCCTGTCACAGCACACATTCAATGGCAGGAATGAAAGACACAGATCTGCCACAACCATGGAATTGGAGCGCCGCCTGTCATGAGCCAAAAGTGCATCCTGACGTGACAAATCAGATAATACCGCAGGCATCCAATTACGATAATCACTATCAACGAACCTGCCGCCGCCCCCCCCCCAATACACCTTTCCCTACAACAATGTGTATCTGAACCTACGCCATATTGTACCTTAACCTAACCTATATCGTACCTTAACCTAACCTATATTGTACCTTAACCTAACCTATATCGTACCTTAACCTAACCTATATCGTACCTTAACCTAACCTATATTGTACCTTAACCTAACCTATATTGTACCTTAACCTAACCTACGTTGTGCCTTAACCTAACCTACGTTGTGCTTAACCTAACCTACGTTGTGCCTTAACCTAACCTACGTTGTGCCTTAACCTAACCTACGTTGTGCCTTAACCTAACCTACGTTGTGCCTTAACCTAACCTACGTTGTGCCTTAACCTAACCTACGTTGTGCCTTAACCTAACCTACGTTGTGCCTTAACCTAACCTACGTTGTGCCTTAACCTAACCTACGTTGTGCTTAACCTAACCTACGTTGTGCCTTAACCTAACCTACGTTGTGCCTTAACCTAACCTACGTTGTGCCTTAACCTAACCTACGTTGTGCCTTAACCTAACCTACGTTGTGCCTTAACCTAACCTACGTTGTGCCTTAACCTAACCTACGTTGTGCCTTAACCTAACCTACGTTGTGCCTTAACCTAACCTACGTTGTGCCTTAACCTAACCTACGTTGTGCCTTAACCTAACCTACGTTGTGCCTTAACCTAACCTACGTTGTGCCTTAACCTAACCTACGTTGTGCCTTAACCTAACCTACGTTGTGCCTTAACCTAACCTACGTTGTGCCTTAACCTAACCTACGTTGTGCCTTAACCTAACCTACGTTGTGCCTTAACCTAACCTACGTTGTGCCTTAACCTAACCTACGTTGTGCCTTAACCTAACCTAATTTGTGCCTTAACCTAACCTAATTTGTGCCTTAACCTAACCTAATTTGTGCCTTAACCTAACCTAATTTGTGCCTTAACCTAACCTAATTTGTGCCTTAACCTAACCTAATTTGTGCCTTAACCTAACCTAATTTGTGCCTTAACCTAACCTAATTTGTGCCTTAACCTAACCTACGTTGTGCCTTAACCTAACCTACGTTGTGCCTTAACCTAACCTACGTTGTGCCTTAACCTAACCTACGTTGTGCCTTAACCTAACCTACGTTGTGCCTTAACCTAACCTACGTTGTGCCTTAACCTAACCTACGTTGTGCCTTAACCTAACCTACGTTGTGCCTTAACCTAACCTACGTTGTGCCTTAACCTAACCTACGTTGTGCCTTAACCTAACCTACGTTGTGCCTTAACCTAACCTACGTTGTGCCTTAACCTAACCTACGTTGTGCCTTAACCTAACCTACGTTGTGCCTTAACCTAACCTACGTTGTGCCTTAACCTAACCTACGTTGTGCCTTAACCTAACCTACGTTGTGCCTTAACCTAACCTAATTTGTGCCTTAACCTAACCTAATTTGTGCCTTAACCTAACCTAATTTGTGCCTTAACCTAACCTAATTTGTGCCTTAACCTAACCTAATTTGTGCCTTAACCTAACCTAATTTGTGCCTTAACCTAACCTAATTTGTGCCTTAACCTAACCTAATTTGTGCCTTAACCTAACCTACGTTGTGCCTTAACCTAACCTACGTTGTGCCTTAACCTAACCTACGTTGTGCCTTAACCTAACCTACGTTGTGCCTTAACCTAACCTACGTTGTGCCTTAACCTAACCTAGTTTGTGCCTTAACCTAACCTAGTTTGTGCCTTAACCTAACCTAATTTGTGCCTTAACGTAACCCATGTTGTGCCGTAACGTAACCCATGTTGTGCCGTAACGTAACCCATGTTGTGCCGTAACGTAACCCATGTTGTGCCGTAACGTAACCCATGTTGTGCCGTAACGTAACCCATGTTGTGCCGTAACGTAACCCATGTTGTGCCGTAACGTAACCCATGTTGTGCCGTAACGTAACCCATGTTGTGCCGTAACGTAACCCATGTTGTGCCGTAACGTAACCCATGTTGTGCCGTAACGTAACCCATGTTGTGCCGTAACGTAACCTATAATATGCCTTAACCTAACCTATAATATGCCTTAACCTAACCTATAATATGCCTTAACCTAACCTATAATATGCCTTAACCTAACCTATAATATGCCTTAACCTAACCTATAATATGCCTTAACCTAACCTATAATATGCCTTAACCTAACCTATAATATGCCTTAACCTAACCTATAATATGCCTTAACCTAACCTATAATATGCCTTAACCTAACCTATAATATGCCTTAACCTAACCTAAAGTGCGCCGTAACCAAAACTATATTGCGCCTTAACCTGACGCACGTTGTCGCTGAACCTGCTCTGTAATTGTTATGCAACTCGTTAAATTAGTGTAGTGTTGCCTAACCGCAACCCTCGCAATATAGTTCGCTACTCGCACTGCCCGGTCCCCTGTGTATCGCGTCATGTTAAACACCTTGCAGGTGTTGCTGACTTTCCACATGCTCCTGCTATACACTGTAATGTGAATAGCAGCAGGACGTACATGCCCCCCCCCCTTCCCCCCTGCCTTCGCAAGCTGGTCGGTGAGAAGTTTGCATGTTCAACGCCCTTCGCATGCCGACGTACTCAGCCTACGTTGTGGTACGGCCTGTCACCTGTCCGCCGATGTACGCAAAACCCACAAACTGTACTGCACATTGGTCCGTATGTACTGAATGATACATCGTGGCACATGTGGCCGTATGACGACTGCGCCTAGCAACGGCGGACCATACAGTCCAAATATTGTGCACGCAGCTACGTGTCGTCTCCCTATAAGAGCTGGATTGCAGTGTGGTACGCCATACAGACGTGTGGGAGGAACGGACGCCCTGGATGGCGATCAGCATGAGCAGTATGTTGATGTAGTGGAGCGTGTATTCGGACGTAGTCGTCTCTTCTCACACACCGTGATAGCATGTTGCACCGTGTTCCACATCTGCGACATGCTGCAGAGGCCGGCTGACAGTCGTTCGCGCAATGGACACCGCATACGTACGGGGTCGACCTTCCACGTGTTCTCTAGGCGTGCACATGTTGTTGCGTCTATGTGGGCAGACGTAGTGTGTTGTGACACCTGACACAGGCATGCAATACTCGTTGCAAATGGCGATGGACGTGTACGTTTGCTGGTGACGTTACGCAAATGAACAACTGGTAACCCGTTGTGGTGCGGTTGTTCTCGCTAGAGGTGAATCAGTGTTGGCGACGATCGGTCGAGCTATTAACCGGTTGTTTCAGGGATACCCACCATGCCCACGAACGTGAAAGGGGATCTGGGTGTGAGGCGATACGCGGCGGTGGCTGGGTGGGACCGTCCCCGGCCGGTGAGGGGGGGCCGCCCGGCGTGCTGGCAGCGCGGTGCGTGGGCGCACGCGCTACAGCCGGCTGGTGGGGGCGGCCAGTGGCAGGCGCGCCGGCCGACGGACGCGGCAGGCGGCGCAGCTGCGCGCCGGCGCCCCCTGCTCGCGGCGCCTTGCGGCCAAAGTAGGTCCTCGCGGGCCCGGTGCGAAGCGCGGTGGCCATCTGCAGTGTGCTGGTCCGATTGAGGACTTTGTGCGCTGAGGATGCGCCGCCGCCCGGCGCTCGGCGCCGCGACGCCGTCTGCTGCTCGGTCGCCCCAGCGGTTCTCGCAGGTGGTTTGTATCGCAGCTGTGCGGACGTGTTGGCGCGTGCGCTGTGCTGGGAGAGTTCGCTTCGGCACCCGAGTGGGGCTTTTGTCCTTCTGTGGCGCCGGCGTTGGAGCTGCCGGTCACCGTAGGTGGCGCGTGTTGTCTCCCGCCGGCAATGCCACGACAGCACGCTCCCGGGCCTCTGTCGGCAGCGGCAAGCTCAGTTGGGAGCACGGGTGGTCGCACCTAAAGCGTCTACTCGCCTAACTCCGGGCGATTGCGCCTCTCTCGAACCCGACCAAGTACTTAGGACGGCGCTGCGCGCCGCCGGGACCTGAGAGGGTTTCGAGGTGTGTTGTGCAGGGGAGCTCAGCCTCCTCCTGTTTGCAGAATAATTGAGCGGACGCTTGCGTGTTCGCGCGGGCCCCCGGGACACACTCCCGGGCGGCCGGCTGCTCAGCTCTAGTTGACGCAGCTCCCTGGTTGATCCTGCCAGTAGTCATATGCTTGTCTCAAAGATTAAGCCATGCATGTCTCAGTACAAGCCGCATTAAGGTGAAACCGCGAATGGCTCATTAAATCAGTTATGGTTCCTTAGATCGTACCCACGTTACTTGGATAACTGTGGTAATTCTAGAGCTAATACATGCAAACAGAGTCCCGACCAGAGATGGAAGGGACGCTTTTATTAGATCAAAACCAATCGGTCGGCTCGTCCGGTCCGTTTGCCTTGGTGACTCTGAATAACTTTGGGCTGATCGCACGGTCCTCGTACCGGCGACGCATCTTTCAAATGTCTGCCTTATCAACTGTCGATGGTAGGTTCTGCGCCTACCATGGTTGTAACGGGTAACGGGGAATCAGGGTTCGATTCCGGAGAGGGAGCCTGAGAAACGGCTACCACATCCAAGGAAGGCAGCAGGCGCGCAAATTACCCACTCCCGGCACGGGGAGGTAGTGACGAAAAATAACGATACGGGACTCATCCGAGGCCCCGTAATCGGAATGAGTACACTTTAAATCCTTTAACGAGTATC
>NC_064641.1:414807226-414809726 GCF_023864345.2 Schistocerca serialis cubense | reverse complement strand
CGGGTGAGATTCACGCCCATCCGGCCACTGGCCTCCGCCCTCGGCAGATGGGGCCGGCCGCCCGCGCGGAGCAATCCGCGGCGGGGTCGTGTCCGGTTGCCTTTCCACTCGCCGCGGGGCGGGGCCGTTCCGGTGTGCGGTGGGCCGCACTTCTCCCCTAGTAGGACGTCGCGACCCGCTGGGTGCCGGCCTACGGCCCGGGTGCGCAGCCTGTCCTTCCGCGGGCCTCGGTTCGCGTCTGTTGGGCAGAGCCCCGGTGTCCTGGCTGGCTGCCCGGCGGTATATCTGGAGGAGTCGATTCGCCCCTTTGGGCGCTCGGGCTCCCGGCAAGCGCGCGCGGTTCTTCCCGGATGACGGACCTACCTGGCCCGGCCCCGGACCCGCGCCGCTGTTGGCTCGGGATGCTCTCGGGCGGAATAATCGCTCCCGTCAGCGGCGCTTCAGCTTTGGACAATTTCACGACCCGTCTTGAAACACGGACCAAGGAGTCTAACATGTGCGCGAGTCATTGGGCTGTACGAAACCTAAAGGCGTAATGAAAGTGAAGGTCTCGCCTTGCGCGGGCCGAGGGAGGATGGGGCTTCCCCGCCCTTCACGGGGCGGCGGCCTCCGCACTCCCGGGGCGTCTCGTCCTCATTGCGAGGTGAGGCGCACCTAGAGCGTACACGTTGGGACCCGAAAGATGGTGAACTATGCCTGGCCAGGACGAAGTCAGGGGAAACCCTGATGGAGGTCCGTAGCGATTCTGACGTGCAAATCGATCGTCGGAGCTGGGTATAGGGGCGAAAGACTAATCGAACCATCTAGTAGCTGGTTCCCTCCGAAGTTTCCCTCAGGATAGCTGGTGCTCGTACGAGTCTCATCCGGTAAAGCGAATGATTAGAGGCCTTGGGGCCGAAACGACCTCAACCTATTCTCAAACTTTAAATGGGTGAGATCTCCGGCTTGCTTGATATGCTGAAGCCGCGAGCAAACGACTCGGATCGGAGTGCCAAGTGGGCCACTTTTGGTAAGCAGAACTGGCGCTGTGGGATGAACCAAACGCCGAGTTAAGGCGCCCGAATCGACGCTCATGGGAAACCATGAAAGGCGTTGGTTGCTTAAGACAGCAGGACGGTGGCCATGGAAGTCGGAATCCGCTAAGGAGTGTGTAACAACTCACCTGCCGAAGCAACTAGCCCTGAAAATGGATGGCGCTGAAGCGTCGTGCCTATACTCGGCCGTCAGTCTGGCAGTCATGGCCGGTCCTTGCGGCCGGCCGCGAAGCCCTGACGAGTAGGAGGGTCGCGGCGGTGGGCGCAGAAGGGTCTGGGCGTGAGCCTGCCTGGAGCCGCCGTCGGTGCAGATCTTGGTGGTAGTAGCAAATACTCCAGCGAGGCCCTGGAGGGCTGACGCGGAGAAGGGTTTCGTGTGAACAGCCGTTGCACACGAGTCAGTCGATCCTAAGCCCTAGGAGAAATCCGATGTTGATGGGGGCCGTCATAGCATGATGCACTTTGTGCTGGCCCCCGTTGGGCGAAAGGGAATCCGGTTCCTATTCCAGAACCCGGCAGCGGAACCGATACAAGTCGGGCCCCTCTTTTAGAGATGCTCGTCGGGGTAACCCAAAAGGACCCGGAGACGCCGTCGGGAGATCGGGGAAGAGTTTTCTTTTCTGCATGAGCGTTCGAGTTCCCTGGAATCCTCTAGCAGGGAGATAGGGTTTGGAACGCGAAGAGCACCGCAGTTGCGGCGGTGTCCCGATCTTCCCCTCGGACCTTGAAAATCCGGGAGAGGGCCACGTGGAGGTGTCGCGCCGGTTCGTACCCATATCCGCAGCAGGTCTCCAAGGTGAAGAGCCTCTAGTCGATAGAATAATGTAGGTAAGGGAAGTCGGCAAATTGGATCCGTAACTTCGGGATAAGGATTGGCTCTGAGGATCGGGGCGTGTCGGGCTTGGTCGGGAAGTGGGTCAGCGCTAACGTGCCGGGCCTGGGCGAGGTGAGTGCCGTAGGGGTGCCGGTAAGTGCGGGCGTTTAGCGCGGGCGTGGTCTGCTCTCGCCGTTGGTCGGCCTCGTGCTGGCCGGCGGTGCAGGATGCGCGCGCCTGCGCGGCGTTCGCGCCCCGGTGCTTCAACCTGCGTGCAGGATCCGAGCTCGGTCCCGTGCCTTGGCCTCCCACGGATCTTCCTTGCTGCGAGGCCGCGTCCGCCTTAGCGTGCTCCTCCGGGGGCGCGCGGGTGCGCGGATTCTCTTCGGCCGCCATTCAACGATCAACTCAGAACTGGCACGGACTGGGGGAATCCGACTGTCTAATTAAAACAAAGCATTGCGATGGCCCTAGCGGGTGTTGACGCAATGTGATTTCTGCCCAGTGCTCTGAATGTCAACGTGAAGAAATTCAAGCAAGCGCGGGTAAACGGCGGGAGTAACTATGACTCTCCTTGACGTCTGTGTTCGTGCAGCCCTTCGATCTTGGCTGCACCTGCCAGCAGATACGCCGGTCGGTTACTTCCACGCCC
>NC_064641.1:414797226-414802226 GCF_023864345.2 Schistocerca serialis cubense | reverse complement strand
TGTGCCTTAACCTAACCTACGTTGTGCCTTAACCTAACCTACGTTGTGCCTTAACCTAACCTACGTTGTGCCTTAACCTAACCTACGTTGTGCCTTAACCTAACCTACGTTGTGCCTTAACCTAACCTACGTTGTGCTTAACCTAACCTACGTTGTGCCTTAACCTAACCTACGTTGTGCCTTAACCTAACCTACGTTGTGCCTTAACCTAACCTACGTTGTGCCTTAACCTAACCTACGTTGTGCCTTAACCTAACCTACGTTGTGCCTTAACCTAACCTACGTTGTGCCTTAACCTAACCTACGTTGTGCCTTAACCTAACCTACGTTGTGCCTTAACCTAACCTACGTTGTGCCTTAACCTAACCTACGTTGTGCCTTAACCTAACCTACGTTGTGCCTTAACCTAACCTACGTTGTGCCTTAACCTAACCTACGTTGTGCCTTAACCTAACCTACGTTGTGCCTTAACCTAACCTACGTTGTGCCTTAACCTAACCTACGTTGTGCCTTAACCTAACCTACGTTGTGCCTTAACCTAACCTACGTTGTGCCTTAACCTAACCTAATTTGTGCCTTAACCTAACCTAATTTGTGCCTTAACCTAACCTAATTTGTGCCTTAACCTAACCTAATTTGTGCCTTAACCTAACCTAATTTGTGCCTTAACCTAACCTAATTTGTGCCTTAACCTAACCTAATTTGTGCCTTAACCTAACCTAATTTGTGCCTTAACCTAACCTAATTTGTGCCTTAACCTAACCTACGTTGTGCCTTAACCTAACCTACGTTGTGCCTTAACCTAACCTACGTTGTGCCTTAACCTAACCTACGTTGTGCCTTAACCTAACCTACGTTGTGCCTTAACCTAACCTACGTTGTGCCTTAACCTAACCTACGTTGTGCCTTAACCTAACCTACGTTGTGCCTTAACCTAACCTACGTTGTGCCTTAACCTAACCTACGTTGTGCCTTAACCTAACCTACGTTGTGCCTTAACCTAACCTACGTTGTGCCTTAACCTAACCTACGTTGTGCCTTAACCTAACCTACGTTGTGCCTTAACCTAACCTACGTTGTGCCTTAACCTAACCTACGTTGTGCCTTAACCTAACCTACGTTGTGCCTTAACCTAACCTAATTTGTGCCTTAACCTAACCTAATTTGTGCCTTAACCTAACCTAATTTGTGCCTTAACCTAACCTAATTTGTGCCTTAACCTAACCTAATTTGTGCCTTAACCTAACCTAATTTGTGCCTTAACCTAACCTAATTTGTGCCTTAACCTAACCTACGTTGTGCCTTAACCTAACCTACGTTGTGCCTTAACCTAACCTACGTTGTGCCTTAACCTAACCTACGTTGTGCCTTAACCTAACCTACGTTGTGCCTTAACCTAACCTACGTTGTGCCTTAACCTAACCTACGTTGTGCCTTAACCTAACCTACGTTGTGCCTTAACCTAACCTACGTTGTGCCTTAACCTAACCTAGTTTGTGCCTTAACCTAACCTAGTTTGTGCCTTAACCTAACCTAATTTGTGCCTTAACGTAACCCATGTTGTGCCGTAACGTAACCCATGTTGTGCCGTAACGTAACCCATGTTGTGCCGTAACGTAACCCATGTTGTGCCGTAACGTAACCCATGTTGTGCCGTAACGTAACCCATGTTGTGCCGTAACGTAACCCATGTTGTGCCGTAACGTAACCCATGTTGTGCCGTAACGTAACCCATGTTGTGCCGTAACGTAACCCATGTTGTGCCGTAACGTAACCCATGTTGTGCCGTAACGTAACCCATGTTGTGCCGTAACGTAACCCATGTTGTGCCGTAACGTAACCTATAATATGCCTTAACCTAACCTATAATATGCCTTAACCTAACCTATAATATGCCTTAACCTAACCTATAATATGCCTTAACCTAACCTATAATATGCCTTAACCTAACCTATAATATGCCTTAACCTAACCTATAATATGCCTTAACCTAACCTATAATATGCCTTAACCTAACCTATAATATGCCTTAACCTAACCTAAAGTGCGTCGTAACCAAAACTATATTGCGCCTTAACCTGACGCACGTTGTCGCTGAACCTGCTCTGTAATTGTTATGCAACTTGTTAAATTAGTGTAGTGTTGCCTAACCGCAACCCTCGCAATATAGTTCGCTACTCGCACTGCCCGGTCCCCTGTGTATCGCGTCATGTTAAACACCTTGCAGGTGTTGCTGACTTTCCACATGCTCCTGCTATACACTGTAATGTGGATAGCAGCAGGACGTACATGCCCCCCCCCCTTCCCCCCTGCCTTCGCAAGCTGGTCGGTGAGAAGTTTGCATGTTCAACGCCCTTCGCATGCCGACGTACTCAGCCTACGTTGTGGTACGGCCTGTCACCTGTCCGCCGATGTACGCAAAACCCACAAACTGTACTGCACATTGGTCCGTATGTACTGAATGATACATCGTGGCACATGTGGCCGTATGACGACTGCGCCTAGCAACGGCGGACCATACAGTCCAAATATTGTGCACGCAGCTACGTGTCGTCTCCCTATAAGAGCTGGATTGCAGTGTGGTACGCCATACAGACGTGTGGGAGGAACGGACGCCCTGGATGGCGATCAGCATGAGCAGTCTGTTGATGTAGTGGAGCGTGTATTCGGACGTAGTCGTCTCTTCTCACACACCGTGATAGCATGTTGCACCGTGTTCCACATCTGCGACATGCTGCAGAGGCCGGCTGACAGTCGTTCGCGCAATGGACACCGCATACGTACGGGGTCGACCTTCCACGTGTTCTCTAGGCGTGCACATGTTGTTGCGTCTATGTGGGCAGACGTAGTGTGTTGTGACACCTGACACAGGCATGCAATACTCGTTGCAAATGGCGATGGACGTGTACGTTTGCTGGTGACGTTACGCAAATGAACAACTGGTAACCCGTTGTGGTGCGGTTGTTCTCGCTAGAGGTGAATCAGTGTTGGCGACGATCGGTCGAGCTATTAACCGGTTGTTTCAGGGATACCCACCATGCCCACGAACGTGAAAGGGGATCTGGGTGTGAGGCGATACGCGGCGGTGGCTGGGTGGGACCGTCCCCGGCCGGTGAGGGGGGGCCGCCCGGCGTGCTGGCAGCGCGGTGCGTGGGCGCACGCGCTACAGCCGGCTGGTGGGGGCGGCCAGTGGCAGGCGCGCCGGCCGACGGACGCGGCAGGCGGCGCAGCTGCGCGCCGGCGCCCCCTGCTCGCGGCGCCTTGCGGCCAAAGTAGGTCCTCGCGGGCCCGGTGCGAAGCGCGGTGGCCATCTGCAGTGTGCTGGTCCGATTGAGGACTTTGTGCGCTGAGGATGCGCCGCCGCCCGGCGCTCGGCGCCGCGACGCCGTCTGCTGCTCGGTCGCCCCAGCGGTTCTCGCAGGTGGTTTGTATCGCAGCTGTGCGGACGTGTTGGCGCGTGCGCTGTGCTGGGAGAGTTCGCTTCGGCACCCAAGTGGGGCTTTTGTCCTTCTGTGGCGCCGGCGTTGGAGCTGCCGGTCACCGTAGGTGGCGCGTGTTGTCTCCCGCCGGCAATGCCACGACAGCACGCTCCCGGGCCTCTGTCGGCAGCGGCAAGCTCAGTTGGGAGCACGGGTGGTCGCACCTAAAGCGTCTACTCGCCTAACTCCGGGCGATTGCGCCTCTCTCGAACCCGACCAAGTACTTAGGACGGCGCTGCGCGCCGCCGGGACCTGAGAGGGTTTCGAGGTGTGTTGTGCAGGGGAGCTCAGCCTCCTCCTGTTTGCAGAATAATTGAGCGGACGCTTGCGTGTTCGCGCGGGCCCCCGGGACACACTCCCGGGCGGCCGGCTGCTCAGCTCTAGTTGACGCAGCTCCCTGGTTGATCCTGCCAGTAGTCATATGCTTGTCTCAAAGATTAAGCCATGCATGTCTCAGTACAAGCCGCATTAAGGTGAAACCGCGAATGGCTCATTAAATCAGTTATGGTTCCTTAGATCGTACCCACGTTACTTGGATAACTGTGGTAATTCTAGAGCTAATACATGCAAACAGAGTCCCGACCAGAGATGGAAGGGACGCTTTTATTAGATCAAAACCAATCGGTCGGCTCGTCCGGTCCGTTTGCCTTGGTGACTCTGAATAACTTTGGGCTGATCGCACGGTCCTCGTACCGGCGACGCATCTTTCAAATGTCTGCCTTATCAACTGTCGATGGTAGGTTCTGCGCCTACCATGGTTGTAACGGGTAACGGGGAATCAGGGTTCGATTCCGGAGAGGGAGCCTGAGAAACGGCTACCACATCCAAGGAAGGCAGCAGGCGCGCAAATTACCCACTCCCGGCACGGGGAGGTAGTGACGAAAAATAACGATACGGGACTCATCCGAGGCCCCGTAATCGGAATGAGTACACTTTAAATCCTTTAACGAGTATCTATTGGAGGGCAAGTCTGGTGCCAGCAGCCGCGGTAATTCCAGCTCCAATAGCGTATATTAAAGTTGTTGCGGTTAAAAAGCTCGTAGTTGGATTTGTGTCCCACGCTGTTGGTTCACCGCCCGTCGGTGTTTAACTGGCATGTATCGTGGGACGTCCTGCCGGTGGGGCGAGCCGAAGGCGTGCGACCGCCTCGTGCGTGCTCGTGCGTCCCGAGGCGGACCCCGTTGAAATCCTACCAGGGTGCTCTTTATTGAGTGTCTCGGTGGGCCGGCACGTTTACTTTGAACAAATTAGAGTGCTTAAAGCAGGCAAGCCCGCCTGAATACTGTGTGCATGGAATAATGGAATAGGACCTCGGTTCTATTTTGTTGGTTTTCGGAACCCGAGGTAATGATTAATAGGGACAGGCGGGGGCATTCGTATTGCGACGTTAGAGGTGAAATTCTTGGATCGTCGCAAGACGAACAGAAGCGAAAGCATTTGCCAAGTATGTTTTCATTAATCAAGAACGAAAGTTAGAGGTTCGAAGGCGATCAGATACCGCCCTAGTTCTAACCATAAACG
>NC_064641.1:414792226-414794726 GCF_023864345.2 Schistocerca serialis cubense | reverse complement strand
GAGGGAGGATGGGGCTTCCCCGCCCTTCACGGGGCGGCGGCCTCCGCACTCCCGGGGCGTCTCGTCCTCATTGCGAGGTGAGGCGCACCTAGAGCGTACACGTTGGGACCCGAAAGATGGTGAACTATGCCTGGCCAGGACGAAGTCAGGGGAAACCCTGATGGAGGTCCGTAGCGATTCTGACGTGCAAATCGATCGTCGGAGCTGGGTATAGGGGCGAAAGACTAATCGAACCATCTAGTAGCTGGTTCCCTCCGAAGTTTCCCTCAGGATAGCTGGTGCTCGTACGAGTCTCATCCGGTAAAGCGAATGATTAGAGGCCTTGGGGCCGAAACGACCTCAACCTATTCTCAAACTTTAAATGGGTGAGATCTCCGGCTTGCTTGATATGCTGAAGCCGCGAGCAAACGACTCGGATCGGAGTGCCAAGTGGGCCACTTTTGGTAAGCAGAACTGGCGCTGTGGGATTAACCAAACGCCGAGTTAAGGCGCCCGAATCGACGCTCATGGGAAACCATGAAAGGCGTTGGTTGCTTAAGACAGCAGGACGGTGGCCATGGAAGTCGGAATCCGCTAAGGAGTGTGTAACAACTCACCTGCCGAAGCAACTAGCCCTGAAAATGGATGGCGCTGAAGCGTCGTGCCTATACTCGGCCGTCAGTCTGGCAGTCATGGCCGGTCCTTGCGGCCGGCCGCGAAGCCCTGACGAGTAGGAGGGTCGCGGCGGTGGGCGCAGAAGGGTCTGGGCGTGAGCCTGCCTGGAGCCGCCGTCGGTGCAGATCTTGGTGGTAGTAGCAAATACTCCAGCGAGGCCCTGGAGGGCTGACGCGGAGAAGGGTTTCGTGTGAACAGCCGTTGCACACGAGTCAGTCGATCCTAAGCCCTAGGAGAAATCCGATGTTGATGGGGGCCGTCATAGCATGATGCACTTTGTGCTGGCCCCCGTTGGGCGAAAGGGAATCCGGTTCCTATTCCGGAACCCGGCAGCGGAACCGATACAAGTCGGGCCCCTCTTTTAGAGATGCTCGTCGGGGTAACCCAAAAGGACCCGGAGACGCCGTCGGGAGATCGGGGAAGAGTTTTCTTTTCTGCATGAGCGTTCGAGTTCCCTGGAATCCTCTAGCAGGGAGATAGGGTTTGGAACGCGAAGAGCACCGCAGTTGCGGCGGTGTCCCGATCTTCCCCTCGGACCTTGAAAATCCGGGAGAGGGCCACGTGGAGGTGTCGCGCCGGTTCGTACCCATATCCGCAGCAGGTCTCCAAGGTGAAGAGCCTCTAGTCGATAGAATAATGTAGGTAAGGGAAGTCGGCAAATTGGATCCGTAACTTCGGGATAAGGATTGGCTCTGAGGATCGGGGCGTGTCGGGCTTGGTCGGGAAGTGGGTCAGCGCTAACGTGCCGGGCCTGGGCGAGGTGAGTGCCGTAGGGGTGCCGGTAAGTGCGGGCGTTTAGCGCGGGCGTGGTCTGCTCTCGCCGTTGGTCGGCCTCGTGCTGGCCGGCGGTGCAGGATGCGCGCGCCTGCGCGGCGTTCGCGCCCCGGTGCTTCAACCTGCGTGCAGGATCCGAGCTCGGTCCCGTGCCTTGGCCTCCCACGGATCTTCCTTGCTGCGAGGCCGCGTCCGCCTTAGCGTGCTCCTCCGGGGGCGCGCGGGTGCGCGGATTCTCTTCGGCCGCCATTCAACGATCAACTCAGAACTGGCACGGACTGGGGGAATCCGACTGTCTAATTAAAACAAAGCATTGCGATGGCCCTAGCGGGTGTTGACGCAATGTGATTTCTGCCCAGTGCTCTGAATGTCAACGTGAAGAAATTCAAGCAAGCGCGGGTAAACGGCGGGAGTAACTATGACTCTCTTGACTCTCTTGACTCTAGTGGTGTTGAGTGGGCGATGGTTCGCTTAGCCTCTCGGTGGGAAATCCTAGCTCTGGCCTTCACGTGGCGGGGGTCGTGAGAGGTTCTGAGGAAGGTTATGCCTTGGCATAAGGCTCCCAAAGTTCCTCGACCGACAGAGCAGGGTGTGTTTAGGGTACGGGGGTTGCCTCCCCTCGTGCCTTTGCTCCAGCTGGCCCAACAACAAGAAGTAAACGTGGTACCAGGCCTCCCACTGGAGCGCCTGTGCCAGCTGATGAGCCACCCAGCCAGCCAACCGATGCGGGTCGAGCGCCGCTCCCCATAGTCTGCCCCGATTGCTCGCGGTCTTTTTCCACCAAGACCGGGCTCGGTGTTCATCGGCGCCATGCTCATCCATCTGCAGTCAACGCGGAGATACAGACGGGGAGGAAGAAGGCCAGGTGGTCTGAAGAAGAACTCTTGCGTTTGGCCCATGCCGAAGCAACCCTGACCATCCACGGTTGCAAGTTCTTTAACCAGGAACTCGCCAAGGCCTTTCCTGCTCGAACGCTGGAGTCCATCAAGTGCCAGCGTAGGACGAAGTCCTATCGGGACATGGTGGCAAGGTTTGTCGCCGAGCTCCCCAGTAGTGCTCATGGTTCTCATGA
>NC_064641.1:414782226-414787226 GCF_023864345.2 Schistocerca serialis cubense | reverse complement strand
TATACAAATATGGCGAAACCACATGCGATAGCTCCATCTATGCGAATCTGACAACACTACGTCCGCCATGTCGAGCGCACCACAAAACATACCGCCATCTGTAGGTCTCCCTCAGCATGAGCTCCTGCAACGACGATACCGCCATCTATGGGACGCCAAGCCGACTAAGACATCGATGGGCCCACAGTGCCCATCTTTCGACGCCACCCACAAAGCATGCAGCCTCTCTCGACCACAGCACCCATACGCCAGTGCCTCTGCCGCACGAAGTCGTGGACCGGCAATCACACCACCTGCACCCGTTCGTGCCCCACCCCAACCGCCAAACTCGCATCGCCAGCGGATGAACGGCGGACGTTTCCCGCACTCGTAAGGTGCAATCCACACCTATAACATGCGTTTCATGAAGAGATATTTCCAATATGCGACATTCCCGCTGTCCCTATTCATGAGCTGCGAGCTGTACCACGTACAAGCTACAGACGCGATCGCATTGCTCACTGTACGGATTCTCATGCTGAGCCATCAGCTAGGAAGCGCCCCATCCATGTCGGCACCCGTGGGCGTTGCACTCGCAGTCGCAAAAAACGCTGGGCACATATATGTCTCGGAAGAGTAACGACAGTCCGAGTCTCCTGCGTGGGAAGAGTCTTTCTAGGCCCTGACCCACGGGAAGGGTGTAGCTTCCCCCATCCCGGACATTTGACGTCGTCACACTACCGGTATTGACTAATAGACTGATTGCTGATAATCATTAGCCATACACTGGGGGAAACGGCCGACAGGGGCGGCAACATAGTGGAGCCGCAGTGTCACTAATGTACAGAGATAGAACAGTTTCGACTGGAACCAGAGTAACCGTATACACGGCACTGATGAGTAATAGATGCAGAGCCATCAGAATACAATGTATACAACCGTCCCTATACATGCTGAAAGACTCTGCACACAATGAGAACCACACGTCAGCCAGACACTCTTATCACACACTACTCTCTTATCACACACTACTCTCTTATCACACACTACTCTCTGCCTGTAACAGGCACACACACAATATCTAACCACCAGCATGGAAGAACATCCAGTGCATCCTCTCCGCCACATGACACAATCCACACTATCATTACCAGACCGGGAGGTCCACCCAGAAAACACAATATCCCACCCTTCCGACATCCGCACATTGCTCAGCTAAGCCACGAACACCCACACATGTCCTACACAGGGGTGCACCCAACATCACAATACTGCCTCCTGTCACAGCAAACATTCAATGGCAGGAATGAAAGACACAGATCTGCCACAACCATGGAATTGGAGCGCCGCCTGTCATGAGCCAAAAGTGCATCCTGACGTGACAAATCAGATAATACCGCAGGCATCCAATTACGATAATCACTATCAACGAACCTGCCGCCGCCCCCCCCCCAATACACCTTTCCCTACAACAATGTGTATCTGAACCTACGCCATATTGTACCTTAACCTAACCTATATCGTACCTTAACCTAACCTATATTGTACCTTAACCTAACCTATATCGTACCTTAACCTAACCTATATCGTACCTTAACCTAACCTATATTGTACCTTAACCTAACCTATATTGTACCTTAACCTAACCTACGTTGTGCCTTAACCTAACCTACGTTGTGCTTAACCTAACCTACGTTGTGCCTTAACCTAACCTACGTTGTGCCTTAACCTAACCTACGTTGTGCCTTAACCTAACCTACGTTGTGCCTTAACCTAACCTACGTTGTGCCTTAACCTAACCTACGTTGTGCCTTAACCTAACCTACGTTGTGCCTTAACCTAACCTACGTTGTGCCTTAACCTAACCTACGTTGTGCCTTAACCTAACCTACGTTGTGCCTTAACCTAACCTACGTTGTGCTTAACCTAACCTACGTTGTGCCTTAACCTAACCTACGTTGTGCCTTAACCTAACCTACGTTGTGCCTTAACCTAACCTACGTTGTGCCTTAACCTAACCTACGTTGTGCCTTAACCTAACCTACGTTGTGCCTTAACCTAACCTACGTTGTGCCTTAACCTAACCTACGTTGTGCCTTAACCTAACCTACGTTGTGCCTTAACCTAACCTACGTTGTGCCTTAACCTAACCTACGTTGTGCCTTAACCTAACCTACGTTGTGCCTTAACCTAACCTACGTTGTGCCTTAACCTAACCTACGTTGTGCCTTAACCTAACCTACGTTGTGCCTTAACCTAACCTACGTTGTGCCTTAACCTAACCTACGTTGTGCCTTAACCTAACCTAATTTGTGCCTTAACCTAACCTAATTTGTGCCTTAACCTAACCTAATTTGTGCCTTAACCTAACCTAATTTGTGCCTTAACCTAACCTAATTTGTGCCTTAACCTAACCTAATTTGTGCCTTAACCTAACCTAATTTGTGCCTTAACCTAACCTAATTTGTGCCTTAACCTAACCTACGTTGTGCCTTAACCTAACCTACGTTGTGCCTTAACCTAACCTACGTTGTGCCTTAACCTAACCTACGTTGTGCCTTAACCTAACCTACGTTGTGCCTTAACCTAACCTACGTTGTGCCTTAACCTAACCTACGTTGTGCCTTAACCTAACCTACGTTGTGCCTTAACCTAACCTACGTTGTGCCTTAACCTAACCTACATTGTGCCTTAACCTAACCTACGTTGTGCCTTAACCTAACCTACGTTGTGCCTTAACCTAACCTACGTTGTGCCTTAACCTAACCTACGTTGTGCCTTAACCTAACCTACGTTGTGCCTTAACCTAACCTACGTTGTGCCTTAACCTAACCTACGTTGTGCCTTAACCTAACCTACGTTGTGCCTTAACCTAACCTAATTTGTGCCTTAACCTAACCTAATTTGTGCCTTAACCTAACCTAATTTGTGCCTTAACCTAACCTAATTTGTGCCTTAACCTAACCTAATTTGTGCCTTAACCTAACCTAATTTGTGCCTTAACCTAACCTAATTTGTGCCTTAACCTAACCTAATTTGTGCCTTAACCTAACCTAATTTGTGCCTTAACCTAACCTAATTTGTGCCTTAACCTAACCTACGTTGTGCCTTAACCTAACCTACGTTGTGCCTTAACCTAACCTACGTTGTGCCTTAACCTAACCTACGTTGTGCCTTAACCTAACCTACGTTGTGCCTTAACCTAACCTACGTTGTGCCTTAACCTAACCTAGTTTGTGCCTTAACCTAACCTAGTTTGTGCCTTAACCTAACCTAATTTGTGCCTTAACGTAACCCATGTTGTGCCGTAACGTAACCCATGTTGTGCCGTAACGTAACCCATGTTGTGCCGTAACGTAACCCATGTTGTGCCGTAACGTAACCCATGTTGTGCCGTAACGTAACCCATGTTGTGCCGTAACGTAACCCATGTTGTGCCGTAACGTAACCCATGTTGTGCCGTAACGTAACCCATGTTGTGCCGTAACGTAACCTATAATATGCCTTAACCTAACCTATAATATGCCTTAACCTAACCTATAATATGCCTTAACCTAACCTATAATATGCCTTAACCTAACCTATAATATGCCTTAACCTAACCTATAATATGCCTTAACCTAACCTATAATATGCCTTAACCTAACCTATAATATGCCTTAACCTAACCTATAATATGCCTTAACCTAACCTATAATATGCCTTAACCTAACCTATAATATGCCTTAACCTAACCTAAAGTGCGCCGTAACCAAAACTATATTGCGCCTTAACCTGACGCACGTTGTCGCTGAACCTGCTCTGTAATTGTTATGCAACTCGTTAAATTAGTGTAGTGTTGCCTAACCGCAACCCTCGCAATATAGTTCGCTACTCGCACTGCCCGGTCCCCTGTGTATCGCGTCATGTTAAACACCTTGCAGGTGTTGCTGACTTTCCACATGCTCCTGCTATACACTGTAATGTGGATAGCAGCAGGACGTACATGCCCCCCCCCCCTTCCCCCCTGCCTTCGCAAGCTGGTCGGTGAGAAGTTTGCATGTTCAACGCCCTTCGCATGCCGACGTACTCAGCCTACGTTGTGGTACGGCCTGTCACCTGTCCGCCGATGTACGCTTTACCCACAAACTGTACTGCACATTGGTCCGTATGTACTGAATGATACATCGTGGCACATGTGGCCGTATGACGACTGCGCCTAGCAACGGCGGACCATACAGTCCAAATATTGTGCACGCAGCTACGTGTCGTCTCCCTATAAGAGCTGGATTGCAGTGTGGTACGCCATACAGACGTGTGGGAGGAACGGACGCCCTGGATGGCGATCAGCATGAGCAGTCTGTTGATGTAGTGGAGCGTGTATTCGGACGTAGTCGTCTCTTCTCACACACCGTGATAGCATGTTGCACCGTGTTCCACATCTGCGACATGCTGCAGAGGCCGGCTGACAGTCGTTCGCGCAATGGACACCGCATACGTACGGGGTCGACCTTCCACGTGTTCTCTAGGCGTGCACATGTTGTTGCGTCTATGTGGGCAGACGTAGTGTGTTGTGACACCTGACACAGGCATGCAATACTCGTTGCAAATGGCGATGGACGTGTACGTTTGCTGGTGACGTTACGCAAATGAACAACTGGTAACCCGTTGTGGTGCGGTTGTTCTCGCTAGAGGTGAATCAGTGTTGGCGACGATCGGTCGAGCTATTAACCGGTTGTTTCAGGGATACCCACCATGCCCACGAACGTGAAAGGGGATCTGGGTGTGAGGCGATACGCGGCGGTGGCTGGGTGGGACCGTCCCCGGCCGGTGAGGGGGGGCCGCCCGGCGTGCTGGCAGCGCGGTGCGTGGGCGCACGCGCTACAGCCGGCTGGTGGGGGCGGCCAGTGGCAGGCGCGCCGGCCGACGGACGCGGCAGGCGGCGCAGCTGCGCGCCGGCGCCCCCTGCTCGCGGCGCCTTGCGGCCAAAGTAGGTCCTCGCGGGCCCGGTGCGAAGCGCGGTGGCCATCTGCAGTGTGCTG
>NC_064641.1:414769726-414777226 GCF_023864345.2 Schistocerca serialis cubense | reverse complement strand
AGAAGGGTTTCGTGTGAACAGCCGTTGCACACGAGTCAGTCGATCCTAAGCCCTAGGAGAAATCCGATGTTGATGGGGGCCGTCATAGCATGATGCACTTTGTGCTGGCCCCCGTTGGGCGAAAGGGAATCCGGTTCCTATTCCGGAACCCGGCAGCGGAACCGATACAAGTCGGGCCCCTCTTTTAGAGATGCTCGTCGGGGTAACCCAAAAGGACCCGGAGACGCCGTCGGGAGATCGGGGAAGAGTTTTCTTTTCTGCATGAGCGTTCGAGTTCCCTGGAATCCTCTAGCAGGGAGATAGGGTTTGGAACGCGAAGAGCACCGCAGTTGCGGCGGTGTCCCGATCTTCCCCTCGGACCTTGAAAATCCGGGAGAGGGCCACGTGGAGGTGTCGCGCCGGTTCGTACCCATATCCGCAGCAGGTCTCCAAGGTGAAGAGCCTCTAGTCGATAGAATAATGTAGGTAAGGGAAGTCGGCAAATTGGATCCGTAACTTCGGGATAAGGATTGGCTCTGAGGATCGGGGCGTGTCGGGCTTGGTCGGGAAGTGGGTCAGCGCTAACGTGCCGGGCCTGGGCGAGGTGAGTGCCGTAGGGGTGCCGGTAAGTGCGGGCGTTTAGCGCGGGCGTGGTCTGCTCTCGCCGTTGGTCGGCCTCGTGCTGGCCGGCGGTGCAGGATGCGCGCGCCTGCGCGGCGTTCGCGCCCCGGTGCTTCAACCTGCGTGCAGGATCCGAGCTCGGTCCTGTGCCTTGGCCTCCCACGGATCTTCCTTGCTGCGAGGCCGCGTCCGCCTTAGCGTGCTCCTCCGGGGGCGCGCGGGTGCGCGGATTCTCTTCGGCCGCCATTCAACGATCAACTCAGAACTGGCACGGACTGGGGGAATCCGACTGTCTAATTAAAACAAAGCATTGCGATGGCCCTAGCGGGTGTTGACGCAATGTGATTTCTGCCCAGTGCTCTGAATGTCAACGTGAAGAAATTCAAGCAAGCGCGGGTAAACGGCGGGAGTAACTATGACTCTCTTAAGGTAGCCAAATGCCTCGTCATCTAATTAGTGACGCGCATGAATGGATTAACGAGATTCCCGCTGTCCCTATCTACTTAGCCCTTAACTGGGTGCAACCCACACTGGTCCGCACTGGCCCACCGTGAATTATCAAAAGCGGTGGGTGAGACATGGTCGGTCATGATCCCCCGGTACGTGTGGAGACCCTCCGGGGAACGTAACTCGGGTTTGAGTGCCGCACCGTCTCGTTGATGTCAAACTCCACGTATAAGACCCGGACTGACTCCTTTAACACCTTCCGGGCTGCGTTGATAGGTGTGGGTTGTCGTTGTGTCAAGGTAGGACGTAAAACTCCCGTCCTGGCAGGACGTTAAATGCCCCCAACCCAAGCGAAAGCAAAGGGTGCATGGCGCAGGGGAAGCTGCGTTACGGGAGGCATAACAACTGTCTCTCTTGAGTTGAGCGCGGTGGCTGGGCGAGGGTATGAGGGTAAGTCTTACGACGATCCCGGAACCCTGCGGTCTGGCCACTGCAGTTCCTCACGTCATGGACGACGTTAAAAGTCCCCCAACCCAAGGTGAAAGCAAAGGGTGCATGGCGCAGGGGGAGCTGCGTCAACAAGGACACAACACCTGTCCTGATTTTCCCGCGGCTGTACTCGCTGGGGAGGGATCGTGGCCTGAGCCGGCAAAGGCTCAGCGCCATGTCGGGGACTTCGACATGCTCCGCCAAACCAGGGCGTGGTAACACGTCCCTGGCTAGGTTAGATGGGGCCAGACCCCCGAAAGTCTGGGGGACCGACCCAGCACCTGGGTAGGGCTGGGTCTAAGGCCTTAGGGTGGAAACTCGGCCTAGTAGGGGGCGAAGGCCGAGAGGTGAATCCGCCTCTCCGGAATGCGCTGGGCATTTGCCGGGGAGGGACGGGAGAAATCTCCAGTGGTACAGTCGTGGAAGGGGACTAGTGCGCTGGAAACGGCGCGCTAAACCCGGCAGCTCACAAAGCTCTTGGTCCAGGGGCGGGACTGGTGAGCGAGCTGCACTTAGCCTCCCCCCATGCCAGAAGAGCCGGTCCAGGGAAAGAGACGGGCTCTCAACTTTTTTGGTCTCTCTCAGAAATTATGGCGGTAAACACAGAGAGAGAGACTTCCGAGCGATGCGATGATAACGCAGACACTGAAATAAAGAGCGCAGCCGAAAGGCTAAAAGAAATAAACGCGCTACTAGTGACAGACAAAGGGAAGATGAGCAATGATAGGATTAACGAGATAAAGGATAAGTTGGCCTTGTGGGCAATAGCCCAAAGCCTACTAGAAGGAAGAATTAAAGAGTTGGAACGGCAAAACAAACAAATTACGACTGAAAGAACAAAGACATATGCCACAGTGGTGGCAGGAGGACCACAGAAACCACAAATAAACATGAAAGAGAGTATAGAAAAAGTGACAGCGAAGCAAGGAGTGGCATTATTTCTGAAACCAAAAGAAGGACAGAGTGTGAAAGAAGTGAAAGAAATATTTACGAGAGTAATAAACCCAACCAAGGCAAAAGTTAAAATAAATAAAGTAGTAATAGCTAAAAATGCAGTAATAGTGGAAACCCCCACACAGCAGGATAGGAACACTATAATGGGGCATAAAGACCTACAGAGATCTGTAATATGCGAAAAAACAAAGAAACGATGGCCATTAATGACCATATTTGATGTCTCGAACAGACTAACACCAGAAGAACTAACAGAATGTATTCACATGCAGAATTTCGAAGAAAAGATGAGCCTACAAGATTTCAAAAAGGAATTTAGACCGAAATTTAGGATGGGGAAAAGGGATAGAGATACGGGCCATCAAGTAGTTGAAGTCTCACCAACGTTAAGGAAAGAGCTTATACAAAGTGGAAGAATATATGTAGAATATAGTTCAGTGGCGGTCAAGGACTATTGTGTGGTACCCAGATGCCATAAATGCATGGATCTGGGCCACGTTCAGAAGTATTGTACTTGGGGTGACCCCACCTGTGGTCACTGTGGAACAGATAACCACAACAAGAAAGAGTGCCCTGAAAAGAACAGGCCGGAAACATGTATACCATGTAATCGAAGAGGGAAAAGAAAATGTAGAGCACCAAACTCAAAAGAATGCCCCACATATCAGCTTTTACTAGGGAGATTAATACAAAGGACAGATTATGGAGAGTAAACCTCAAGAAAAAAGAAAGAAGCACAAATCACCTAGTAAGCAATTAAGGGATACACTAAGGGGCATAAAAATCAGGGAAGCAGTAGGGGCAAGGGAACAGGAGGCAAAAGGGACCACAGGCAAACAGCCTGAAAATAAGGGAACGAAAAACAACACACAAGACAATAAACAACACACTAAATGTACAGCACAAAACTGCATTGCTATAACTCCCATTAAAAGAACAACACAACCAAAAATATACCACCAAGAGACAATACAGAGGATAGGAAAAGAAAAACAAAAAATGACAGATACACAAGTACAAGCTGTATACACGAAAGAAGTACAAGTACAAACACAAGGGCGACCTCGGTCGCCCATTTTTTATGACAGGAAAATGCAGATGGAAAGTAGGGATGGACAGTCAGAGGTACCAAAGACACAACGGGAATCATCGATACAAGACAAGAAACAAAACATAATGCAGGATGCACAAGTGCAGACACTACATATGGTAGATGCACAAGTACAAACAACGAACACAAGAGAAGCACAAGTACAAACAGAAGGGCGACCTCGGTCGCCCATTTTCCATAACAAAGAAATGCCGATGGAGGGCAGAAGTGGGCGACCAGAGGCGCCCCTGACACAACATATAACACCAACACAGAGACAGAACAAAGACACAGAAAAGAACAGTACAGGAAAGAAATACGGACGACCTCGGTCGTCCGTTTACAATGAAAAGAAACTGCCGATGGAGGGCACGGACGGACGACCGAGTTCGCCCAAAAGAGATCAAGAAAATCAGAGGCAAGATAAAAGCAATCAGACAAGCATGAGTGTCACATACAGGGCAATGGACCCTAAGGACACATATAAAATATGCGAGAACGCTCTACAGATGGCAAGATTAGAAGAACCTGGTCTGCTAACCACTGCACTTAGACAACTAGTGAGAGTGGGGCACAGAAACGGCTCGAGAATTACTTATCCAGCTCTGGCGGATGTTGACAGCATTCAGTTAGCAGCGGCAGGAATTCCAACGGAACATGAACAACTACAAAAAATAGTTAAACAAGTATATGAAAGACGAGGTTTAAAATTTAATCTAGATAACATATATACGCAAATGGTAACAACATACGGCCGAATTGGGTTTGACCCCAATAAAGAATGGCCAGCAGATCATTTCCATACATATCACCCATAATGGATCTCAGAGTTCTCCAAATAAATACAATGAGAAGTGCACACGTAAACTATTAATTACGTAAATTAGCGGAAGAACACAAAGCTGATATATTATGCATGCAAGAACCGTACTCCCGGGAGGGTAAAATCCCAGGAATGATAGCTACAGCACAAGTAATTATGAAAGGAGACAGACCGATGTCTGCAATAGTGATTCTAAATAGAAATATAAAAACAATAGTATTAAATCAATTCACAAATGAGCATATTGTAACAATTGAAGTACAAGCCACTAACACAAAATGGTATTTGGTATCAATTTATTGTCAGTACAGAGAACCTATAACTATGTATTTAGAACAATTAAAAGTAATATGCAGATCATTACAGGGTTATCAAGTAATAATTGCAATGGATGCAAATGCAAAGTCATTCCTGTGGCATAGCGGAGAACAAGATGAAAAAGGTCAAGAATTAGAAGATGTAATAAGTGAACTAAATCTAGATGTAATAAATACACCTAGTGAAATACCTACATATTCAAATAGAGCAGGAGCAAAAACAAACATTGATATAACACTGGCGAATAATAGGGCTAACAACAAAATAGATAATTGGGAGGTACTGGAGAATGTAACAACTAGTGATCACAATGTAATTAAATATATACTAAAAGCAGAACAGAGGGTAGTGCCACAGGAATGGCTTTCAGAATATGACTACAAAAAAGTAGACTGGGAAAGACTCTCCCGGGAGTATAGCCCGCCGGAGCTGGATGAGGCTCTCGAGATTGATGAGATAGCGGAGCAGATAGTTAATAGCGTAAAGGAGGTAATTGACGCAGTCGTACCAAAGAGAAGCAGAGTCCAAAGCGTCCACCCGGCACCATGGACTCCAGAACTAAGTGACCTACGTCAGGCTACGCGCAGGGCAAGACGCAGGTATCAGCGCACATTCAACCCACAAGATAGAGAATATAGACTAAACATATACAGGCAATACAGGGAGAGATATAGAAGAGAAATCATAGAAGTGAGGAAAAGAAGTTGGGAAAATTTTGTAAGAAATAACTTAGCAATGGATCCCTGGGGAAAGCCTTATAAGCTAGTAAGGGAAAAAATAAGAGCCCCAACAGTCCTCTCATCTATAAGAATACCTAATGAAAACAGAACGACCACAACAAGACAAGAGACAATAACGGTGCTCCTCCAAGCCCTGCTACCGGATGATGATCCCACTGAGGACACACCGGAGCAGGCAGCTATAAGAGAGAGAGCACAAAGAGAATATAATAACAACATAATAGTCTACCCCTTCTCACCGCAGGAGGTGGTAGAAGTGATATCAAACCTAAAAAGAGGAAAATCTCCCGGACCCGACAGGGTTACGGTCGAGGTTCTTCAGGCAATAAAAGAAAAAATAGCTCCAATATTGGCAAGTCTTTACAATAAATGTTTGGAAAGAGGCACTTTTCCACTAAGATGGAAAAGAGCGGAAGTAATAATACTTAGGAAGCCAGATAAGGATCCAATGGAATGTAAAGCATATAGGCCAATATGTCTGCTAGATACCATGGGCAAAGCCCTAGAAAAATTGCTCTGTGCGAGACTGACCGGTCATCGAGAAATGGCAGGGATGCACGAGTGGCAGTTCGGATTCCGCCGTGGAAAGTCGACGGAGGACGCGATTAACACGGCGGCCGAACTTGTCAGCTCGTCGACCTGTACATATGTTCTAGGAGTAATGGTGGACATCTCGGGGGCGTTTGACAATTTGTGGTGGCCGGCGCTGTTTACCTGCTTGCAGGAAATGCAGTGTCCGGCAGCACTATACAAATGTTTCAAGAGCTACTGTAGAGACCGGGTGGTACAGATGACGTCTCCGAATGCGGTTGTGACTAAGAACATCTCTAAAGGATGTCCACAGGGATCAGTTTGCGGCCCCATATTTTGGGACATAAATATGGAGCCGTTGCTGCATTCCCTGCAGCAGGAAGCATCAGTATTGGGGGCCGTTGCATACGCGGACGACCTGCTAATTCTAACGCACGGAAACAGCAGACAACAACTGGAAGGACGAAGTAGAGAAATAATGAAAATTCTAACTACCTGGTGTCGAAATTCCAAGATGGCAATTGCGCCACAGAAATCTAACTATATGCTCTTGAAAGGGAAAATGTTAAGGGATCCGTCAATCAGGATCGACAATGCAAACGTAATAAGGAAAAACATAAGTAAATATCTGGGTGTCTACCTGGATCAAGGATGGAACTTCAAGACCCACATCGACCAAGTAGGAGGGAAAACATTATCAATAATGCACAAGCTAATAAGAATAGGACAGCAACGATTTCATTTACCGCCAAATGTCATCAAACTATACCATGGCAGCTTGCTAGTGTCGATGATGGGATATGGATCGAGTTTATGGGCCCACAGGTTGCGCCTTCTGAAGCCTTCCATGGCTGTGAGGAGAATACAAAGAAATATACTACTGCGATCTATAGGGGCATTTGGAACAACACCGACAGATGGGTTACTAGTCATAATGGGTCTTTGCCCATTAGACTTACTAATAAGACAGAAAGCAGCCAATTATTGGTTAAAGAAGGGTAATTTTGACAAAATTAGGGAAATAATGGGGAAACATTTGGGAAATAAAAAAGAAATAAGAGATGAAACAATAAGCATATGGCAACAACAATGGGATAACTCTCAAACAGCAAGAAGGGTCTATGAAATTTTTCCGAATATAAAAGAAAGATTAAAATATAAAAAATTCCAACCAAGTCAAGGTCTAATACATTTCCTCACAGGGCATGGACCCTACCCTGTGTATTTACACAGGATAGGGAAAAAGGAGACAGAAGAGTGCGAATGTGGGGTCCAGGTAGGCACCCCAGAACATGTCGTATTAGAGTGCACCACTCTCACTAGAGAAGTTCAAGAGGAAAGGTACAGACTAAACACCAACACTATACGGGAAATAATATGGGATGAAGAGAAAGTACAAATATTAGACAAAATAACAACAAAAATTTCAAAAGTAGCTTTACAAATGTATAATATATAGTACAATAAGAATAGCTCGACTATGACAAGCACTAGGGGACATGGCCTGC